>NC_060958.1:8909436-8939436 GCF_910589235.1 Vespa crabro | reverse complement strand
CTCTCGACGGTTTTATCGTTGAGCGATTTCTCCGCGGTGCATTTTGAACGTTGGATATCGCTTATCGCGTTACAAATCGAGGATCTTGCCCGATAGATAAGGACTTTAAGAGTCGGATCAACGTTAGATGAGATCTAACGTTTTTTCCTTTTTCCTTTTTTCTTCCTTTTATAAACAATCCCAGCCGTACAATGATTAAACTTCACATTATCATTCGTAGTTTATTATTATATATTCACGTATATTCACTTATATATAATCACTTTATATATATGTGTGTGTGTGTGTGTGTGTGTGTATAAAGTGGTCAAAAAAGAGAATGAAGAAAAAGTCATAGTGATTATAATTACTTACAAATAATTTGATCGTACTTGAAACGCGTTAAGAATTTCGCGATACGCGGATATTAAATAAAGTAGCGCGCATGAAAGAGAAGAGAAGAAAAGAAAAGAGATGAGAAGGGAAGAGAAGAGAACGAAAGCGCATTAAATTCGAGAGCGAGCCGCTTGTTAGCAGAGGTTTAAATATGCAAGTGGTTGACTTAATTGCGAGAGTAGGTGCTACGCTACGATCGAGCTTCTCTTCGTTCTCATGAAAGAAATCGACCGAGCTCTCGGTTTTGTTTAGACACCGTTAAACGAGCCACGAAAAGGCTAAGAGACCTCCCAAGAATTTTATACGCGAGATATAATCGTCGGAAAATAATGTAAATTTCTAAAAAGGTTTCAACGTGTTTCTTATGATTTTTCAGAAAAAAAAAGAAAAAAACAAAAAAACAAAAAAAGAAAAAAAAATGAAAAATTGTCCTATCCATTAGAGTTACGTGCTCTTTGAATTTCGATCAAACGATATCGAATTACGAATTTATTCAAGGATCGTTCGAAAATGAAAGTCCAGTGTCTCGTGAATCGAAGGAACTTGAAAAGGGAACTCCTCCTCCTGCCATTACTCAAAGATGGCATCGGAGTCCGGTGGTCTAATCTCGGCACATGAGACCTTAATGGGATTTTAAGGCGACGTGGCCACCTGCGTTCGTCGCAACCTTCAGCCTCGTTTGTCTTTCCTCTCGAACGTTTTCGCGATTTTTCTTATTGCCAAAGAACGACATCGCAAATCGTATATATCTAATCAATAGAACGATATTTATCAATTCATTTATGCAAGAGATGAATATTATAATTAATAACTATAATAATTATATTCGTGTTACAGGGTTGGCGTCGCAAAGGCGCATTTCGAGAAACAACCACCGAGCAATCTGAGAAAGAGTAATTTCTTTCATTTCGTCATAGCACTTTACGATCGACACGATCAGCCGATCGAGATCGAAAGAACGTCATTCATGGGATTCGTCGAGAAAGATCAGGTAAAGTAATAGATATTTCGATTAATTTTAAACATAACCATTGACAACGTGTAAAGTTTCTTTTCTCACGATCAGAATTAAAAAAAAAAAAAAAAAAGAAAAAACAAGAAAAAAAAGAAAAAAAAGAAAAACTAACGAACTTATTCTTTACCAATAATACTATTACCATTTACTCTTTCATAAAGTTGAATTGATTTTTCGTAATGTAAGTAACGTAATGCGTATGGTTCATAAGATATTACAAAGGACAAAAGAAATAGTGAGAAGGGAGGAAAGAAAGTAGTAAAGTTCGCGAACGAGAAAGTAGAGAATTCGTATGTCGATCGCCGGTGAGAAGGAGAGAGGAGGGGAGGGGAGGTGAGGTGGTGGTGGTGGTTTTCCCAAAGGACAAGCGGAAAAAGGAGACGAGGCCCTTTATGACATCGGGGAATATCGTGCGAGCGCACGCTTATCTCGATAATTGCCGTTTCCATTGGACGGGGGTATAAAGGGAAAGGGTGACGTCAAATATTAAACGGATCCTCATATATGTATACATATCGATAGTCCGTACGGCGGAAGCACACCTACCAGCTTTTCCAGCAATTAGTCGGACAGGCGAAAATCCATTGGCCGTTTGAGAAATGGCTGTGGAAGAACACGCTTCTCTACGCGTTCCTGTTCCTGGTCACGCGAAAGAGCACCGAACGACCGACGGAATAATAAAGAGTCGACGACGCCACCTACCCTTCCTCTGTCCTCCTCCCTCACCTCCCTATCCTCCTCACCCCCCGTCCACTACCTTTTTTTTTCTCCCTACGTATACCTTCCTTCCTTCGATCAAAGATTAGAAAAAGCGTCGCGCGAGACCGATAGGGCTCGGAGGATTATATGCGTTCGTTATTAAGCTTCGCTCGTGCATTAAATGTCCGCAATCTACAAATTACTTTGGAGCTTCTCGCCTGTTTCTATCTTCTTCTTCTTCTTCTTCTTCTTCTTCTTCTTCTTCTTTTTTCCTCTCTATCTCTCTTTATCTCTCTCTCTCTTTTTTTTACTTTTCTTTATTTCTCTCTCTCTCTCTCTCTCTATCTCTATCTCTCTCTTGTTTGTTCGTTTTCAAGTGTTATCAAATTCGTCATGACTAATCGTAGAAGGAAATTCATCCTTTTAATATATTATACGTTTATATTTATGTTCGTTCAGATATAAAGTCGAACGAAATACTTGATAGTAATTTTGTTAATGGCAAAAGAACCGAGCTCGGTTTTCACGTTGCAAACGAACGTTCCTACTTCATTTCTTCGTAATAAATAGTTACTAGAAAACGTTGCTCGTTACTACTAGCCACGAGCACTCAGATTTAATGGTCTCCTCGCGAATCGCTTCTTTCCATTCTTTCCAACCCAGACATCCGGTCGACTCCGAGTATATATAAATAATGGCTATTTGATTGAAGACTGGTTTTCTTCTCGCGACTTATCGCCGAGATCTCGCGTTCCCGAAAGAATGCTCTCGTACACGATACGAACGATTGTCAAGCGCGGTCATCATTACAGCTCCACTTTCTGTTGGTCAATTAGTATAGCTGTTTAAGGAAAACTCAATCGATAGCGGCGTCGATTCCGTTGCGTAAGAGAAATCGTTACGCCGGAATATAACGGGCGGACAAACGACTTTTCGGATTTGCCAGTGAGTCTCGTTGAGCTTTTCCTCTCTTTTCGTCTGGGTAAAAATGGAGAAGACACGGTCTATGTACGCGGTTACCTACGTGACCATCGAACGAGAGAAAAAGAGAGAAATATATATATATATATATATAAATATATATATATATATATATATATATATATATATATATATACGTATGGATGTCGATACGTTTACGAGAACTCTCGTGTTTTTCTCCCTTTTCCAGTTTTTTTCTCTTCTCTTGCACGATCGCCACGCCTGTCACGTTTGTGTAAGCTATCGGCGAATGTTGATTCTCGGATATGTTTATCCGTCATTTATCATAGACACGGTAGGTGGCTCGAAAGAACGGGCATCGTTAACATTTTTACGAATAAACGTCAAGAGCTTGGGATACACGTGTACGTTTAAAATGATGTGTCGCAAGCGACGACGAGAAAGATATCAATCGTATATACGGTATCTAAAAGGGTATAGAGAAAAGGAAAGAGAAAAAGTAAAAGAAAAAGAAGAAAAAAAAGAGAAAGAGAAAGAGAGAGAGAGAGAGAGAGAGAGAGAGAAAGAGAGAGAAAAATGAAAAGAAGAAAAAGGACAAATATTCGCATTCGTTCCCGCATTTGACGTGTTAATCTCTCTTGCTAACTTGTTTTCAAATGTTCTCCTTCGTTACCTATCAATGTCTTCTTTTCTCGATTTTCGAATTGTTTTGTTTGTATTCGTAAAAAGAAAGACAAAAGAGAAGGAAGGAAAGAAAGATGAGAGGGAAAAAGAAAAAGAAAGAAAAAAAAAATTCCGAAGAAAAATCGAAGAAAGATCGAAGTAATCACGCATCGATATAAATTGTCTATACGTAATACCAAAGCTTGACCTCCGAAATTCTCACTTTGCCCTCCAGGTATATCGTCGAAATTCAGTGTCTTCTCCTCTTTCCTCTAAACTATACCTATTCTCTATCTCTCTATCTCTTTACCTCTCTCTCTCTCTCTCTCTCTCTCTCTCTCTTTCTCTCTTTCTCTCTTTCTCTCTTTCTCTCTGTTTCTCTTCGTCTGCTTCTACGCCTCAGGGTAACGAGGTGCACCCCCTAATAAATCTATCCGCCATAAATCGTCGACTAATTCGACAGGACGGCGCGTGGAGAGTCGGCTTCGTCCGTATGGAAGATCGTTGATTTAAGAACATCGAAAATTTTTCGTCTCGTCGACCACGTCTTCGTGATTGTTCCCTCCGATCGATGAATCTTCGAAACTTCTCTCACGAATCTCTTCTCGCACATTTCGCGCTTAACTTTTTCTTTTACCTGAATACGTAACACTCGTGGGTTACCGTCTCTCTCTCTCTCTCTCTCTCTCTCTCTCTCATACACATAAACACATACACACACATACACACATGTGTATAATTCACGCGGCATGAACGCTCGTATCGCGTGGCCTCTCTATTAATTAGGGTCGTGAACCGTGACCATACATCAACCCCTCGTGGCCCGGTACACCTTGTCCTCCCTACTACCACCCTGTGTATCCTCCCCTCCGATGATAGAAACATTTACATATTTTCCAATACTCGCGTTCGAATTTTTCATTAAACTCACGTTAGAAAAATCGTAACGTTAAATCGAGTTTGTTAATTAATACTCACGAAGATGTATTGTATTATTTTACTTTTCTTTTATTTTTTTTGTTTTTATTTTTTTTTCATTTTTATTTTTAAATAAAGTCTCATTGAAATCGTTCGAGTTCATGTTAGTTAACAAGCAATTGCTTTAATTTCGTTCAGAATTCTAAAGTGATCTTACGATTAGAAGAGATCCGAAGAACGATCCTGGTGAAACGCGAGGATAACGGTGCGTTTCTCGTACACGTGCCGATTCCCGGAAACGGGCGGCCTAGGTAAATACAGTGGTTCTCGCGTCTCATTCCACCTCCGGTCAGCTTTTTCTTCGTGTTTAATTAAAAAGTAGTCGTCGAGGTATATTAGAGAGAGAGTCGATCGGATAAACCGTGCGTATATACCTGATTAACGTCGCTCGTTAAATGGCCAGCGAATTTCGAGATTAATGGTCATGACGTTGATCTGCGACGTGAAATGAACGTTAATACGTGCTCGATGTTTACAAGACAACAACAACGACAATAAGAACAACAACAACAACAACAACAACAATAAAAGAAAAAGAAAAGAGAAAGGTCTATAATTAGGATAATTATCTGTCGAATCTTCAATTTGTTTCAAAGTTCTTTCTACCTTTTTCTCGATCTGTTCGAAAATTCTCGATTCTAATCATCGAATTAATTCATCTACATAGTATCGATTTTTATTTAACCGTGAAACAAATGTAAACGCATCATCGATATTTTTCGTGGTAGACAACGACGACGACAACGACAACGATGATGACGACGACGACGACGACGACGACGACGACGACGACGACAACGACTGATCGTCATTAATAAAATGGAGCTTTTAGGAGCACGATACTAACATCGAAGGTCGTCGTAATTACGTTAATTCGACGTAAAATCGATCTCAACACGGGTGGTGGTTGTTCTAGCTCTCGGCGTTTGTGTCCACGAGAAGTTGTGGTCGTTCCTCAAAAAGTCATGCACGTGCGCGTAGGCAACAAGAGAGAGAGAGAGAGAGAGAGAGAGAGTGGGTGGATAGTAATAGTAGTAGTATAAGTAGTAATAGTGGTAGTTGTTGTTGTTGAAAATGCATTACCGCGCGCTCTCGTGGCATATGGCAGGGTGCACGCATGACTCGTCAACGAGGCAGCACGATAATTATGCATCGCACGCCACGCGATACGTAATGGCACGGCTCTTACCGGCGCATCAAGAAATTAATAATTAGCGTGAGGTGGTAGACGGCTAGCCGTCTATCGTCACGGCGTTCCTCGTGATAGTAACGTTACGTCACAGTGCACTTAATTAAAAAGAGACACGAGTGAGAAGGGTCCTTCTCGAATCGAAGGATCCACCCATTTGCCATCTTATCTTTTCAACTGTCTTCTTTCTAAATCTTTATCTCCCGAGCGCATACGTAATGTAATCACATTACCGTATATACTTTCATGACGTTGAGCGCATATTAATTGTATCTACTGAAACGTGTTATTTCTGTTTCAGGAATCCGAGGGACAAAAGACGAACAATGGTATCCAATACAGTTTGCATCTGCTTTATTCGAACGGTGAGTTTCTCCTTTCTGTTTCATCATCATCAATTTTCCTTTCGTGAGATTTGAAATCGATTATAAATCTAATTTAATGGAACATTATCCATAGGCCTAATAAAATAACGATATGAGATAAAATCAATGGGACAATATCATTGTTTTCGTAAGATATAAATAGAAGAACGTAAAAAGTCAGTGATCTCGTGAAATGTTTCGAATCGATCGGCAAACCATCCGCAAGCGTTCTTGCTGAGTGACGAAAAGGAAAAGGGTGTTGAAGGAAGTAGGAGTAGTAGTAGTAGTAGTAGGAGGAGGAGGAGGAGGAGGAGGATAAGAGGGAGGAGGATAAAGAGAAGGGGAAGGGTGGTTTGGCTTGGTAGGAAACGAGTACGTAATAGCCCCATTCGAAGCGACGATGACGGGCCATCAACATTCCATGCGGACACCCGGTCTCTTAGGGCCGCTAAAAAGCTCAGGAACTTTGGTGGCTGCGGCCCGCAACAGAGACATATTTTACGTCACTGCCTCGGCCACCAGGGCAAAAAGGTTTCAGCTTCCGTTCTGAAGAAGCTGGATGCGTGTGTACAGCGAAGTGGTTCTGCGCGAAGCGTGTAGGGGCCGAAGGGACGACGAAGGGAAGGAAGAGAGACAGGTCGAAGGGAGTGACCGATGGAAAGAAAGAGAGCGGATGAAGAAGAAGAGAGCCGAACGATTTGGAGGTGGTCCTGCTGGAGAGCATCCGGACAAACAGTAAGACTGGCTAGTAGCAGACCCTTAAAAACGAGCTCGTATTATGAACATATTAAAAAGGGGTCTGTAAGGCGCTATCCACGGGACTCCGTCGAGAGAGTTTTTCACTCCATATACGCCATCTCAGATCTGCTCCAGCAGCCTCCAACAGTAGATATCCGTTGGGCAACCTCACCGGAGCCCACTTTATCCTTCCTTTCGTTTCTTTCTTTCTGGTTTCTTCTTCTTCTTTCTCTTGCTCTGTTTCTCTCTCTCTCTCTCTCTTTCTCTCTCTTTCTCTCTTTCTTTTCTTCTTGCTCATCGGGCGTTCTTTCTTTTCTCCTCGTCCGTCTTTTCCTTGCCTCCATACCACGGTTCTTCTTGTCCCTCGACTTCGGGATCCGATCAATCAATGCGAGATTTTTGCGTTGGCAGGCCTGACTGAGGGGCCGCCCTGCCATCTATGGGCACTAAAACGTGTTGCCAACATCGCGAACAAGAAACAACTAACTGTTGCAAAAGTAAGGAATATCAACGAATCTCGCCCCTTAAAGATCTCGCGATCCGTTCTCCACCTCCACCTTCTTTCTTTTTACTACTTTCTTTTTTCTTTCCCTTTCTCTCTCTCTCTCTCTGTCTCTCTTTTTCATCAAATATGACGGTCTCTTTCTGTGAGATTTTGAAAAAGATCGCGAACGGAGTCGGCAATCAGAGAGAACTGTGTTATTGAACTGGATTGGCAACTTTCGTATTGTCATTGGAAAGTAATTGGAAAAGAATGTTGAAGAAAAATGTCGATTGTGAAAATTTTATATCTTTAGACAAATCAATGGTGAACGATACCTTTTATAATCGAATCTTATTGATATGAACCTATGCATGTGATTTATAGGACAAGACATACGTATACACGTATGAGAGAGAGAGAGAGAAAGAGAGAAAGAGAGAGATCAGGCCCGTTTGTAATCCAACATTCGGCTTTATAAAAGTTTCATGCACGAAATGCGCTCGGCGTGCTCGCATGTTTCTCTTCTCCTCTCTTTGGAAGAGTAGAGGAAGAAGGACGAAGAGGAGGAAGAGGAGGACAAATTGGCTTGGATCTTCGCGATTGCCGACGATGAACGTTCGTCAGAAGTCACCAGAAGGCACCAGAAGGTGTCTGCGTGTCATCACCAATTTTCTCTGTCTCTCTTTCTATATCGCCCGATCGGTCACTCTTCTCATATACCAATAAATCTATAATTAAATATTAAATAAGGAGCGCAGGCTGCCGTCACTCGCTGACGGCAGAGCCTCTCCATATCGGGTCCTTGCCCTTTTTGTCATCTCGATTCCCTCCTTCTTTCCACTCTCCTACCATGCACCGTTCTTCTTCGTTCTGTTCGATTTAAGAGCGGGAGAGAAAGAAAGAAAGAAAGAGAGAGAGAGAGAGAGAGAGAAATAAAAACGGAAAAAGAGAAACAAGGATAGCTTTCGTCGGCGAGACACGGAGGAACGATCGGAACGAGATATCCAGAATGAGAGAGAGAGAGAGGAGAGGAATGAGAAAAGAAGACGGCTTGTCTCGTTCTCCTCTGAACGTACTAAGGAATATGAACTCGAGTAATAAGACAACGAAGGACGATTAAGGATAGAGGATCGATCGGTAGGATATAGAATCGCACGAATCGTAGGATTTTTTTTTTTTTTTTTTTTATTCCTTCCAAGAGAGACAGAAAAGAAAAAAAGAAAAAAGGAAATAGTTTCTTTTTCGATTCTTACCTCCCTCGAACTTGGTCGCCTAGTTATGCTAATGCATCCTGACGAAGACTTATCTGCCTCTGAGACAGCACAGCGGGATACGACACTCGATTCCTCTTCTTATTCAACTTCTTCGTCATGTTACTTCGCTTTCAATGTTAGACTGTAACGCTCAACGAACACGATCGCGATTTGCTCTACGGAATGCTCGCAATGCCGAGCGTTTACTATCAAAGAGAACTCGTTAATTATAATTCGATGATATATTTATGTCGTTCGATGGTTTTGCACTGTGAATCAAACATACGTAGAATTTTGTACAATCTTCTGATACAATTCGTTCTCCATTTTGGATCAAAATACGTAGGAATTAAAAAAAAAAAAAAAAAAAAAAATCAGTACGTCAAAAGTGTTTGTTTCGTTTTATCAGAAAGAAAAGAAAAAGATAAATAAATGAATAAAGAAGAAGCAAATCGTGAGTACGTATAAGAAATCAAAATGAGAAGACCAAGTTAGTTTTGTAATATAAAAAATAATTTTCAAGAGCGATTAAAATGAGACACATATTACGGTACGTAACACCAAACGATTACACGATCTAAGATATTATTATCCCTCTTAGAGAACTTTTTCTTCTTATACATTATCATGAATTATGAACGATAGCAAGTGCAAACGATCGATCGGTTTTAGTTTCCTTTTGGCATTGGTAAATCCTTAGACGAGGGCGTAGGTACGTATCTACGCGCGTAAACCGGAGTATAGATACGAAGGTAACTTCCGGTAAAGCCGCGACGCTTTCTCGAGGTAATTTGTGAGCTAGTTTCGAGCGGAGTATCGTAATCCGTAGTAACGTTATGCGGCGCGGACTCTCTAGTCCGTATCTCCCGGCGGGTCCTAGGAGTCTTATGTTGGGATTACTCGGCTTACCGGACACGCGAGGCCGGAAGCCACGCAGGGTGTCTGTCCGAAATACTCCCTGGGATTATTCCCTTCGTAGAGAAGGAGAAGGAGAAGAAGAAGAAGGAAAGAGAAAGAGAAAGAGAGAGAGAGAGAGAGAGAGAGAGAGAGAGAGGAAGAGTTTCTTGAAGTCTCAAGAAAGGCCTTCGACTCGATATGTAATGTTTTTAACGATTACGAACTTCTTCGAGTATCTTCGACTTCGAGAAAAAAAAAAGAGATGAAAAAGAAAAGAAAAGAGAGAGGGAGAGAGAGAGAAAAGGAAAAAGATCGATATATAGAGGAAAAAATTTCTCTCATCGGTTTAAAATGACCAACGTCGGTAAACGTCCTAGTCGTACGAGAATCCCGCTAGCCGTGGCATCGTTTTGCCGTTTCAGGTACATCTTGATGGCATCGATACATCTAGTAAAACATTATATACTTTCTGTGCCGGCCGTTGTCATCTTTGAGCGTGACATAATAACGAGAATCGATTTTACCTTCTCGATAATAATTATACCGTGGAATGACTGATAGAATATTGGAAGAAATATGAACGGAGAAGTATACGGAGGGGGAAAAGATAAAAGAGGAAGAGAGAAAGAGAGAAAGAGAAAGAGAGAGAGAAAAAAAAAAGAGAGAAAGAGAGAGAATAAATAAGAAATCGTACTTAAAAGATGGATGTTCGAAAAAAGAAAAATTGTATTCGATAGTGTAACGATTTAACAAGAATTTTACATAAGGATTAAGCAAGAAGAAAAGAAGAGTAGTCGAACGAAGCGGCCTTTTCTCTCGTTAGAGAGAAAGGGGAATACAACGAAATTCTGAGAAGCTCGACCGCAAAGGGAAACGCAACTTTAAACGAATTAACGCTTTACACGTGCACGAATTTTTCCCTCCTTTGCTATGGCCGCATGCATGGCGATCGGAGTCCTTTTCTCTGTCCTTCGTCTTCTACGCATCGCCGTTGAGTTCGTACTTTTGAAGGCTCGAAGTCGCGGGGCAGGGTCGCGTGCAAAAAAGTACAGGGAGATTGTGCATACTGCGTGGTCCCATGGGGCGGCGACCGATTCCTCCTCCGTTCTCGTCGTCGTCGTCGTCGTCGTCGTCGTCGTCCTCGTCCTCTTCCTTCTCCTCTCCCTCCTCTTTCTACCTCCTCCTCCTCCTCCTCCTCTTTCTTCTTTTCCTTCTTCTCCTCCCCATCTCCTCCTCCTCCTCCTCCTCCTCCTCTTCTTCTTCTTCTTCTTTTTCTTCTTCTTTTTCTTCTTCTTCCTCCTCCTCCTCCTCCTCCTCGTCGTTGTCGTCGTCGGCCTTAAATGCTCCTTAATATGCACTTTTTTCCCGGCACGCGCGGAAGGCCCTTTCGGCGGCGCCAAACTTGTCAGAATTTGAACACGTTTCCGTATTCGTCGCATTCGCCGCGTCGCATTCGACGCAAATTCCTGCACGCGGCCGATCTTAAGGTAATGGGGCCCTTCTTGCACATTCTCCAACTACGAAAAAAGGTTGACTTGCAAACCCGCGCTGGAATAAGCAATCGAGATACCCGAGCCTTTCGTTATTCATATACCCCGAACCCGACGACGATCTTGAAATTCTTCAATACGCAGAAAATAGAACTTATATATCTCTATATCTTTTGTTTGTTTTTTTTTTTGTATTGTTTCAGGAGTGAGGCAGGTGCAAAACATCTTCGTCAGGCTTATCGACTCTGCGACGAAACAGGTGAGCTTACGTGCATATATACATGAATATTCTTATCACAAAAGTATTTTAACAATTTTTATTATACATAATGTTACGTATATCGATTGATTAACATTAATCTATATATATATATATATATATATATATATATATATATATATTTGCGAAACATAATTTTACTTTCAAAACAATAAATTTGATCTGAAACCTTCGAAATAATTTCCTTAGATCACGTCTAAAGTAAATTCCTTTGTAAAATTTTGTCATAACTAAATATTTATTCATATCTAAATATTAATAGTACGAGATTTGTAAGCGCGTAATAGGTAAAGGACGAAGAATGTTTATATTTATATATATATATATATATATACATACAAAGTCATTACGTTCTTATAAATATCGAATGTAAACGTATCGTCGTAACAAGTCTCGGAACGAATAAGAACGAAGAAAATCGTGGAAAAAGAGAGAGAGAGAGGGGGAAGAGTAGGTACAAAGCAAAAGGATAGTAGAGTTTGTTCGAGTACGTTTCAAGAGCTCGTCGCGTTTCGTTAGGCAAACGCGCCAGCGTGCGGTGCTCGAAGGGCGAGAAAACTTTCGGTTAGAAATCGTCGGGTGCCGTTATCATCTCGGCTACAAGCACTTAATTTTCCGGGGGGTTGCCTTCGCCACCCTTCAAGAAAGGAGGTAGGTACCCAGGCAGCAGCCAACAGCTACTGTCCCATCCCGTTATCTGCGCCACGTGGCCGAACCCTGCGCGCACGAGCCACGAACCACGTGTTGTGAGTAAGAGAAAGAGAGAGAAAATGTGTGTGTGTGTGTGTGTGTGTGTGTATAGGAGAGAGAGAGAGAGAGAGAGAAAGAGAAAGATCGTTCTCCACTCTACTCTATTCTACTGTACGCAGGGCCGTACCTAGAATCCCTACATCGTAGATAGCATCAGAGGCATCACGAGCGAACGCAAATACGCGTACGGATTTTCTATCGGAGGCGAGAAGGGTTCCTTTGTCCTCTATTTCTTTCTCTTCGACCCTAAGCTTCGTTCCTAGATTAGAATTTGATACTTTGTGTATGTATTTTCTCAACGTAGTTGTTTTGTAATACGACGGATAACAACGATGAATTGTTTCTTCTATTTACTAGTTTCCACGTTATATTTTGTTTTCTATCTCAGATTGAGATAGAAGAAGGAGTGAGAGAGAGATAGAGAGAGAGAGAGAGAGAGAGAGAGAGAGAGAGAGAGAGAAGATTTTTGAGCTTGCGAATGATTTTATTTCGTGCGGTGTGATACTGCCTAAGTGCCCACAGACGAGAGTTCATCGTTTTAGTAGATTAAATCATTTCGGGGTCGGTCGGTTACGAAGGTAAGAAGAGCAAGAAGGAGTCGGCAGAGGACGAAAGAGGAGTAATAGGACGAGGAGGAGGAGAAGGAGGAGGAGGAAGAGAAGAACGGGGTCGGGGGAACCATAGCCGATGTTAGTTTTAGCTGATTAAATTACTAAGCCACGGTGGCCTTGCGCCGGCAGAGACCGAGTCCTCGATTCGCGATCCATTCCTTTTATTAATCGGATCCGAGCGGTCCCGGACTTGGTATCAGCCATAGAAAACGAGAAAACGGAAGAGAGAAATAGAGATAGAAAGAGAGAGAGAGAGAGAGAGAGAGAGAGAAAGAGAAAGAAAGAAAGAATAAAATATAGAGATAGTTAGGTACATATCGACACGGTCGATTCGTTCTCGAAGGACAGACATCGCGCTAATTATTAAATAGATTACTTTTACCGTAGAAAAGAAGTTTAAATAATAAGATAGATAAATTATTCGTGGGACTCTTTTCGGTTCTACGGTGCGATCGAATTATCGATATTTCGAGAAAGAAAGAAAATCGTTTGAGAAGGAAGAGGCCGGTCCAATCTTGAAGAAGAAGAAGAAGAAGAAGAAGAAGGGGGGAGGAGGAGGGGGCCGAGGGAGGGGAGAGGAACATGCTCGTTGAAGAAAAAGATATCAAGAAAGAAAAAGAGTAGGAAAGGTAGAAATGGTAGAAATCGAAAACGAGAAAGGTGCAATTTATACATCAAAGCCTCGATTGAAACGCGCGTCTACGGTCGTTGCGTCAAAGCAAGAGGAAGACATGTATGCGCGAAGATCGATACGTAAACGTGTAAGTGAAAGAGTAGATGGATGTATACCCGTGGCATTTGTCGAGGGTCCATGGCGCAACAACCCGCTCGAAGTGTTTGGCAAATTCAGATCAACTGTATATTTTTATTATTCCACGCTTTGCTATCTCACTACTCGCATGGCTTCTCTCTGTTTCTTCCTTTTATCATCCTTTTTCTTTTTTCCTTTTTTTTACCCCTCCCCCTTCCTCTCCTAACCCCCCACCCACCCCACCCCACCCCGCGTCCTCGTCCTCGTCCCTTTCCTTCTTTTTCGTTTATCGAGCATTACAATGGTAAAATCTACACGCTCTACTTGACTTGATAACGGATTAAAAAACAACATTGAGAAGAGGTAAATCTCGTGGATCATCAAGTTTTGAAAATGTTTGTTAATGGTACTCAAATCAGAAAGTCGAGAAATAGAAACGAACGCGTCAATGATCGTGCGACAAACGTTATATGTTGTTAATCGTTCGGGTTATTTTTTCTTTTCTGTATTTCTCAAAAAAAAAAAAAAAAAAAAGAAAAAAGAAAAAAGAAAGGAAAAAGGAAAAAGAACGTTAAACCATTCGACTTGAGAAAATTTGCGTCTCGCAAATCACGTTTAAAAGGAACCAAAAAGAAAAAGAGAAAGAGAGAGAGAGAGAGAGAGAGTTTCTTCTGCTCGATGAAATCAAGTTTGCTCGGTTATAAATCCGCAATAATTGACTCTCGTTAAAGTTTCGATTCAACTTGTGAATATCTTTGTGTTTTCCCTTTTAGAAAGACCTTTCATGATTTTTCCACTTTCCTCATTCCCGTTGAAATTTCGCAAAAAATACGAGCCGTTCTCGCGGCGAAAGACGAGCTTCATGTCGGCCGAATAACGCTAACAACGTATGCTTTTAAGCATTCGTGAACGGGCATACTTCCGGGTACTCGAGGGTTAGAGTGAGAGGGAGAAGATAGACAGAGTGAGAGAGAGAGAGAGAGAGAGAGAGAGAGAGAGAGAGAGAAAGAGAAGGGGAGAAAGATGGAGAGAAAGAGAAAGAGAATGAAGCGAATGCGCTTTTTTCGCGGGATTAAAAATGCTAAATGGTAATTAGTTCCGGAGATAAAAAAGCATTTACAGGACGCGGCTACGGTAGAAGCAGAGAACCGTACGCGTAGCCGTTACTTTAAATGAATGAACAACAGGAAATTGTAGCTAACCCCTTTAAGCTCCAACTTCCAGCGTAGTTGCTACATGAGCGAGTGCATCGCTTTTCTCTCTCTCTCTCTCTCTCTCTCTCTCTCTCTCTCTCTCTCTCTCTCTCTCTCTCCTATTTTTTCTCTTCCCTTCTCTTTTTTCTTCTTTCTTTCCTTCTTTTTTTCTCTCTTTCTCTCTCTCTCTCTCTCTCTCTCTCTCTCTCTTCTTTTTTCTACTTAATGCAACAACGGCTTGGATACGCGGAGATTGGCGAAAATCGATTACGATGATTCTCTAGAAAAATCCAATAACCGGAGTAGTCTTATTTCGACTTTCGAAGAAGAGTAAGAAGAAGGAACGTGATAGAAAACACGAACGATAGATCAGAGGATTTATAAAATTTCTACGATCTATGATATTAGATCGATGTTGTAAGTTGACGTAGATTTTGAGTATCGATAAATCTATAGTACCATATGATATCGAATCGGAGTAGCAAGAGTGGCCATAGACTAATACTGAAATATGAGTATTTAAGCGTAGATTAAGGAAATAATAAGTTCGAGATAAGTTAATCCCGGTTAGATAAGGAAAGAAAGAAAAGAGGAATGGAAGAGTAGAGTGGAGACTCCCGTCCATCGTACGAAGGGTGAAGAGAAAGGCGAGGGTGCGAGGGTAATATTGTATGCATGTTGTTCGTCGGCGTGTATAGGGGGACTCGGGGCTAAGGGGGTCGCGTTCGTACGCTACGTCGATAGAGAAAGGGATTCCCAGGGGACTTTTGGAATCGATTCGGGATGGAAATCATTACGGCAGATTTGAATGACTATCTTCGAATTTATCTGCACGCTTCTACGTTGCTCTTCTTCTTGCTCCTCTTTTCTCTCTCTCTCTCTCTCTCTCTCTCTCTCTCTATCTCAATCTCTCTCTTTCTCTCTGCCTCGTTTTATTTTACTCTTCTTTTTCTTCTTCTTCTTCGCCATCTCGTATTCGTCGTTTCGCATTCGAGAACTCCGTCAAAACGACATTTACGATTTTATTGCAAGAGAATCGGTTTCTTTCTTTCTTTCCTCGTAAGACGTCGTTTCGCTTAAAGTTACTATACAAGAAGTAAATCCAGTTTATATTTATCCAACAACATCTTGGTTAATCTTTCATTAACTCTTGTTTGTTTCGTATACGCGACATTTTGTATTGGCGATATGAACTTTCGATATCGACGATAGGATTATAATTATCGATTATGGACTCGCTTCTATCGTTTGATATTTAAATTGACCTTTTGAGAATTCGTCTACCAAGAACACGTTGCGTTTGCAATGACTCGAGAACATTGACCTTTAGTTGTGGATAGTTTGTGTATACACACACACACACACACACACACACACATATATATATATATATATTTTTTATCGATTATATTTTTTTTTTATCGATTTTATTATAAAGATATTGAATGTGAGTTCCGAAGGGAGATAGAATCAAGCATAGTACAACGATAATTATACTTTATATTAGATGTGATCTTAGATGCACTTATTGCTATAATAATCATCATCAGTTTAGATACGTGAGAATTATTTTATTATGTTCTATAAGAATTTCAAACAGATACGTAAAATATAATAAAAGTGCTCGAGAATTTGTTCGAGCACGATCGCTATTAGTCCTCAGCAAGTAATTCCCACGGGAATTAAATGGAAAGAGGGAGGACCCAGTCAGTGATGGGACCGGGAGAGTCTCGACGGAAGAAAGGCCCCCGTGGGGCCAACGCTGACTGGTCGCACCCCCAGGACGTGTCCTCTGCGTCGTCGACAACGACGACGCAGAGGACGAGGACGACGACGTAGCCTACGACCTCTTCCTCTTTCGCTTACTTTACCCCTCGAGACACTCGCAAACATAACCGCTGTGCTGCGATATTCTACACTAAAGAGAAAGAGAGAGAGAGAGAGAGAGAGAGAGAGAGAGAGAGAGTGATAGTAAGTTTTCTTTCCTTCCGGGACCAACAACTGAGAAACTCTCTTTTGGGACCCATTCGTCGACAGTTAGCGTTACTATTCCGATAAAAAAAAAAAAAGAAGTCGATAATTCTAAAGGTCTCAGTATGTTGCTACATGAAAAAGATATAAGAGATAAACGATTTTTGAAGAGGTAAGGTAACGCGGTAAGTTAATTCGAATGGTTTCGTGACTTTGCGATGATCGATCTCTCGATAAATATCTATATCCTGTATATACCCGGAGGAGAGAATAAATACTTTTGCGCGAGAGTAAAAGAGAGAAGAGAAAAAGAGAATGCATGTGTGTGTGTGTGTGTGTGTGAGAGAGAGAAAGAGAGAGAGATAACTAGCAAGCGAGTAAAAGTAATTGCTCGAAATTGTTGGCAAGTACGCGCTAGGAAGGGCAGAGTATACTAAATAAAACAGTTATAGCGGCTCGGTAATAGGTGCTAAGCAAATAATATCGCATGTCACTTGCGTGAGGTTCGCGTGCGCTCGCGCGCGCGCGCTCACGCTCCCACAAACTCACACGACCTAACATAACGAATAATAATGTTACGTGTTTAACCGACGATTATTTGACGCGTTGTTGCGTTACTGCTACGTACATGTGCGTACGAGATAAACAGAGAGAGAAAGAGAGAGAGAGAGAGAGAGAGAGAGAGGGGGGGGCTATATAAAAAGACGGATGATCATCGTGCCATGCAATTTGCTTCAATTTCTTCGGGAAAATGGTGATAAAAGAGGGAAGAAGAAGAAAAAGAAGGCGAAAATGAAAGAAAAGGAAAAAAAGGAATAGAGAAAGGGAGGGTGGGGGTGGGTGGGAGTTGGTTAGAAAAAAGAACGTTTTGTCGAGCCTCATGCAAACTCATGTAAGTGCGTCGATGTTAAGTCGAGATAAAATACCTAGATAAAATACCGCGGAAGTGTTAAGGAAGAAAAAGAGAAAAAAAAGAAAAAGAAAGAGAGAGGAGAAAAATTAAGAATTAAAAATTGAAAAGAAAACGAATGACAAACAAAAATGATCTGAATCCATGATCTCGCGTAAAAGGAAAAGAAAGAGAAAGAAAAGAAAGAATATAAAGAAAATAGAATAACCTATGAGAAACCTAGATGAATCGAATAGTCGAAACGTAGGACGTGGAAGCGCGGACTCTTATCTCCTAACAGGGGTTAATACGTATAAGGCGAACACTTATGTTAATTATTCGAAGTACAAATAAGTTCGCATGTCGCTCGGCTATTAAAACTCGTTACGAGCGACGGACACGTGAAACTCTCTCGCGTCTACTCACGATAGGATATTTTCATTCTTCCTTTTTTCCATCTTCGTATACCCCCTTCTTAACTTTACCCACTCTCCCTTCTCTCCCCCCTCTCTCTATCTCTCTATCTCTCTATCTCTATCTCTCTCTCTCTCTCTCTCTCTTTCTCTCTTTCTCTCTCTCTTTCGTATTTACTCTTATTCCTCTATTTCCCGCACGGGCTTCCCTACTTTTGGTAAAGTGGTATCACCCTCTCCCCGATTTGGGTAAGGGGTATATGCTATCAGGGGCACGAGTTTGCGTTGCAATTCGGTTATTTTGTTCGTATAAATATTTGATGCTGTTTTCAAAGTCGCACCTAGTTGCGCGGGAAGCGAGGATAAGCATGTTTGACGTATTTATTAACTACTGTATCTCTCTTTCTCTCTCTCTTTCTCTCTCTCTCTCTCTTTCTCTCTCTATCTATCTATCTATCTATTTATCTTTATCTATTTATCAATTTCTCTATTTACCTTCTTTTCCAATACTCTATCCTCTTTTACATAATTACAAAATTCGCAGATGCTCGATATATGTTCGATTGTTCTTTCAATTAGATGTCTTTCTCGAGAAAAAGGAGAAAAAGAAAATAAAAAAAAATAAATAAATAGAAAGAAAAGAAGAAGAGGAAAATGGAAAAGGGCGAGGGGAAAAAAGGGGGCGGGAAATTCGAATCAGTTATTCAACGTTTTCAGATCTCTCTTTCTCTCTCTTTCTCTCTCTCTCTCTCTCTTTCAGTGAGATCAAAGAAGGAAAGCTATCCGTTCGCGCTTTATTATTCGTTGGTTAATCCGTACTAGGCACCCTCCTTCGTGAGTGCATGAATACAGGCAACAACGTGTTGTCATTAAATAAAAATCAATCAGGAGGTAGTGAAGGAGGCTTAACGGATTTGCTTGTTCCGCCCACAGCTTAGTCGTCCTACTCGGGATGCATTGGTTAGTCCCTTTTCGATCGTGTAAAATCGACGCGCTAGTGTCTTCTCAATGGGTCGTCCTCGGTCCTTGAGTTTTACGGAAAATCTCGTAATTCACTAACAAACGATATTTTCTTTTGTTTGTTTCAGGCGATCATGTACGAAGGACAAGACAAGAATCCTGAAATGTGCCGTGTCTTATTGACGCACGAGGTAATGTGTAGGTGAGTGTCGTCATTGAAGATTTTTTTACTTTTTTCTTTTTTTTCCTTTTTCTCTTTTTTTTTTTTTTTTTACTTACAAACGAAAATAGAATATCTTTTTTCCCTTGACTGACTTGAGTCGAATCGATTATGCAAGAAGAGAGAAAAAGAGAGAGAGAGAGAGAGAGAGAAACGTTCGGTCGACCTTCGAAGGAGCAACTTTTTTACGAGAGGGTGGCTATCTTGCCGAGAACCATCGTACACTCTCGCGTTACCTGCTTTACAAGGTCGCACATACACTTAGATATTCACGCGGATCGAGTCTATTCGCTCTCTCTTTCTCTCTCTCTGTCTCTGTCTCTCTCTTTCTTTCTCTACGAGCACCCTTCTTGCGGCGACGAGCCATAAACGTAACGAGGCATACGGGGTTGCAGTCGTTCTTCAGGGGGGTGGTGGCTGACTCATTGACCCATGGGATTTTGGCAGCACCATCTCCCACTACCTTCACAATCCTCCCTTCCTCTCATCCGATCCAAGTTTCAAGAGGGTGCGGGTTAGTTTTTAGACGATCCGAAAACTTTTGACAACCCGGGACCTGTTTGTCCCTTCACCATTTTTCTTCGCCTTCGTAACAAAAGTCAAGAAACAAATCGTTCTTACATATACGAAATATTATATATATATATATATATATATATATATATGTGTGTGTATCAATATATTTATTTTTATGATTTCAGTCGGTGTTGCGATAAGAAGAGTTGCGGTAACAGAAATGAGACACCGAGCGATCCAGTGATCATCGATCGGTGAGTTCGTCTACTTTGATTACACTTGACAAAAGTATTACTTACCTATGTTCAACTGAACAAAAGACCAAGTTTCAAGGATCATTATTATAACCGAGTATTCTCTTATCCGTCTACTTGTCAAACAAGAAAAGACGTGCTAGTCGCGATAACGCACCGACTTGCCTTTTCCAAGATATTTAGGCACGCAAAATACGTTTCGTACGAGGTGTTGCGAGTACTCGGAAAAGGACGGAAGAGTAGTCGAATACTCTGGGCGTACTTGTATCGTCTCCTTCCACCGTCTTGTGCCTTGCTTGCCCGTTTTCGAGATCTCTCTCTTTCTCTCTCTCTCTCTCGCTCTTTCTCGTTCTCTCTCGCTCTTTCCCTCTCAGTATCTATCTCTATCTTTCTCCTGAAGCTCTTCCTCTCTCGTAGCTTGGCTAACATGAGAGTAGTAGTAGGGTGAGCCTGGTATCTGAATAGGCTATAGAGTGTCCTGAGATAGGAACGGTAGGAAGGAAGAGGTTTCCCGCGGGACTCGGGCCGAGATAGTCTTCAGGAGGACATCTTGCGCTCAGAGGTGCTCAACTCTCGACTTCGATACCAACCTTCTTCCTTTAGAAGAGCTTCTTCATTCACATCCGAAGGATATTTTCTAGGCGTTCCTGACAGGTAAAAGCCTCCTTTAGGCTCGATGTTGTAACTATTTTTCCGTAGCAGAGAAAATCCGGGATTTAATGTCATCGAAACGTCGAGATACTTTATTTACGATTTGCCAAGTTAAAAGGTAGATCACAACGAAAACGAAATTAGACTTTTCGTTCGTTCCCATAAAGCCGACCTGCTTTTTTTTTCGGCTATTACAAGAATGGAAAAGAAAAAGAGAGAGATCGTATTACGTTGGTAAGCGGTTGATTTCGATGATGAAACGAGTTACATATTTCTTCCCCCATCCTCTCGACTGCGATCGAACAGGCCGATAGAAAAATTAATCTCGCAAAATGCTCTCGTATGAGGGTAGAAAACACGCACGCACCTAAGCAAGCAAACAAGCAAGCTCTCTCTCTTTCTCTTTCTCTCTCTCTCTCTCTTTTTAACAGAGTAGTACGGTGTGCAACGTAAGTGCAACCGCATTGTGGTCGCGTGTCGCGTCGACCACCGACCCTCTCGGTCGGCAGATAAATTTGCGGTGGATCGTACTAAGAGAAGAGCGAACGAGCGTTCGTGCGATCTCCGCGGAAATATTTCACTAGAGAGAACTCGGACTCGGTTTATTCGATCTTTCGAAAGATACCGACGTTTCTTTGGAATCGATTATTTTTAGTCTTTTTTTTTCCAATGCTATACATATATTTATTTATATATATATATATATATATGTATACATATACATGTATATGCATATATAGATCCAGGTATACGTGTATATATATATATATATATATATATATATGTGTGTGTGTGTACATATATATGTGTATATTCGGAAGCTAATAGATTTTCGGTCTCGCACAAAACCACAATGGAGGGCCGAACGGAGGGAGTGGGCAAAGGGTATCAATGCCACTTTGATTGAGGCAGCTCTGCTCGATTGTGACATGCTCACTCAGCTGTGCGGAAAGTACAACGCGACCCCCGTTGATTGGGTATATCTCGCTCGTGAAAAAAAAAGAGAAAAAAAAAAAACAAAAAAAAAACCGAAAAAAGGAAGGAAAACAAAAGCATTCGCGGTGTGCCCTGAGCGTGGCCATTTTTTTTTTTTGCTCTTCAACCCTTTCCCACATCGAAACGTTTCACGGGTAGAAGTTTCACGCGAACAAACGATTACGTGCAAGAGCATAATCTCTTCAGATGACCGATCGATTTGTAAAAAGGATGGCTAAAAAAAAGTGAAAGAAAAAGAGAGAGAGGGAGAGAGAGAGAGAGAGAGAGAGAGAGAAATCGATTGGTTGGGTTTGAACGTTCAACATTTAGCCTTCACATATATAATACTTGCATTATTATCCCTGGTAATAATCATGGCCAATAGAAAATTTTTAATTAATGATAATTCCAATCAATTAACTATAAAATTTAACGTGATAATCCTCTTTGTCAATCACAGTTAGTTGATAATTTCTATGAGAACGTAGAGACACAGATGATAGAGAAGTTAGGGTATCTCCTTTTGCGGGAGAATCTTGTCTTTGAGTATCGAACGGGACACGTTTCTCGATCCGAGGGAAATCGTGCTTCGACGCTTCCTGAATTCGATCGCCGAGGGACAGTAGCGCGGAGGCGACGGCCGTTGAGAATAGTCCTAGAGAAGCCGGTATTACGCCGGACTCCGAAACCAATTAACATGCATAATTAAAATGGCATTGTCGTGGCAGGCCGTTGCCAGCGGGCTTCGCTGTCGGTTGACGGGAGAATCCCGCGGGGCCGACGGCGTTTCATAATTACGAAAATCCTCTGGCACACCGTCACTCCCACCAACTACGACGTCCTCTACCTACTCTCGATTCCTCTTACACGTCTATCTCCATTTCACACTCCCACTCTCTCTCTCTCTCTCTCTCTCTCTCTCTCTCTCTCTCTCTCTCTCTCTCTCTCTTTCTCCTCTTTCTCTATCTATCATTTTCTCTATCTATCTATTTCTATCTCTTTTTCTTCCTGTTTCTCTGTCTCTCTCTCTCTTTCTCTTTTTCCCTCTCTATCGATGAAACAACAAGGGATGTAGAAAAAAAATCGGCCAACAGGTCGCGAGATAGTTGAAAGTATCCGCGCGAAGGCCCGTGTAACGGGGCGAGCCAATAACGGACTATCTGTCTGACGCGATTGGTTAACTTTATTTCGCTCGGTGGTCGAACCCTTAATTTCGAGGCATCGATCATAGGGCCCTGCTTGCTGGTCCATCTCTCTCTTTCTCTCTCTCTCTCTCTTTCCTCTCTAGATTCAACCCACTACCACATCGATTCTCCCTCTCGCAGTATATAACATTCTTTCTCTCTCTCTCTCTCTCTTTCACTCTCTCTTTCTCTCTTTCTCTCTGTCTCTTTCTCTCTTTCTCGTTCCACTCTTCGACGCTTGTTTCCACGATCCCTCAGCGCCGCGAGAGAGCCGTCGACCCTCTCCCCGTCTTTCTCTCCGCGTCAATTCGACGGATTCCATTTCGGGTTCCCGAGTGCTCCGAAATCTACGCTACGCGACGAGGACATTTTTCGAGGTGAGGTTCGATTATATGTGGCCTCGTGTTCGTTAATCCTTCTTCTTTTCCTTCGTGTTTTTCTTTTTTCTTTTTCCTTTCCTTTTTTTTTTTTTTTTGGTTTTTTATTTTTTATAACTTTTTTTTCTTTTATGTATATATATATATATATTTTTTTTTCTTTTCATTCTTCGATCGGACGAACGAACACGATCGATGGGAAAAGATCGATGAGAATGAGAGTGATAAAGAGAGAGTGAGAGAGCGAGAGAGAGAGAGAGAAAGGGAAAAGAGAAAAAATAGAAGGTGCGCAGGTTTGTCGAGCGACATTGTGCCTTTGAATGGGTTCGTTCGGTGAAGCACATAAATATCTCCGCGATATTTCCGTCGTCGAGTCGAAACGCGTAACAATCAATCGTTACCTTAATTGATTGCGATTGGTAGAGGACGCTCGGCCGGCTTGACTGACGTCACAATGACGTACGGATTATCAATCAGTCGCGCTTGTGGCGTTAATGCATGCAAATCTCGACGATTCGCGGCACGTTGTCTCTCCTGCCCTTTGCTTCTAACGCTTCTCCGTCAATATAGATTTTACATTAAGGACATACGTACATACATACGTGCGCGAACGCACACATACACACACGCACGTATACATACACGTATGTATGTATACGTAAAAACACACACGTATACATATGATTGTGTAACGTTTTCGTTTAGAGGACGTGGACAAATGTATACAGACGTTCGATCTTTCTTCCTCTGACGATTTTCTCTTTCTTTCTTTCTTTCTTGCTTTCTTTCTTTCTTTCTTTTTTTTTTTTTGTTTTCTTTTTTCCTTTTTCTCTTTTCTTCTTTCGTTTTCTTTCTTCTTCCTCTTCTTCATATTTCCTTTTCATTTTGTTATCCCAACATTCTCCGACGTTATCTCTTCGAAACGAAGTAATTTTCACGATCGTATCTTTCCCCGACGTGCAACGCCGACTCGGTGGCTGTCGTTTAATTATGTAAAAAGGCAAGAGGATAGGCGAGAACGCGATAGCAATCGTACGATTTTCAGAATATCGTCTCGTCGATGGTGCTCGCTTTACGACACCGTAATTTGATATAACTCGATCGAGCGATGAATAATACGCGTCGGGCTAGATAATACCCTAATGCTTTTCCGCGTAACGCCGAGCTACGCACCTACCGACGACAGTAGAGAGCCAACGTACTCGATGAAAATTATCGAAACGATCGTGCGAGATAAGGGTGATAATGACTGCTCGCGAGTGCTCGCTCATAGAGAGATGACACATATCGATAAGGGAAACTTATTAACCGAACGACGTACTCGATATTATATATGAGACAATAGTTTAGCCGTTCGAAAGCAAATATCTACATAAGTTGAATGAAGTCATATAAGAGAAATCTTTTTACGTTATTATAAACGATATTGTCTATTAAACGTAAAATATTTCATTGTCCGTGAATGAAATATGATATATGTAAATGAAAATCATAACGATTCGAGTAGTGCTCTTCTTTTTTCTTATTTTCTTTTTTTGTTTTTTGTTTTTCGACCTTGTCCTTGTTTATTTTTTGCTCTTATTGAATTTAACTAGATTGCCATGAAAGTAGTCTTGGTCGATTAGACGCTTAGAAATCGTTACGCTCGTGTCATTCGTCAGCATTTTTTGATTGTTCGCTCGTCGAGCCGGAAAGCTCTCTCTATTTTCTGTCGCGACTATTAGGGAAATCAAAACACACTCAGTAGAAGCACATAGGGCTCTCAGTTCGGCTAGCATATGGGACCCCATATAGTATAGTTGGGGCTATCGCGCCCTTCATCCTCGACATACCCCTAAAATAAATGAAGGAGAGAGCCACGAGAGTTAGTGAACGCTCGTAAGCAAGCAAGCAAGCAAGCAAGCAAGCAAGCAAGCAAGTTTACGTTCCCCGTATAGAAAAGGAGTTCGAACGATCGTTCGACCGGGAAATCGTGGGATAAATAAGCCGGTATTTGCGCTACTAATTATTTTTTCTTTGGTTTCGTTAATCGACCGCCAAGTTCTCGATCGATACGGCAAGAAGAACGTTCTCTTAAACGAGAGAAACTTTCTTTTACGGTAACGAGATATTAAGACACGCGAGTAGGCCTCGTTAAATGCCAAGTTATTCGATAAAATCGATTAATTTATTCCGAACGATACAGACAAATTCGTCGTATTACTTGGTCCATTCGTTTCGATCCTTTCGACTCTTCTTCTTGCTCGTCAAACGATTAATCGCGATTCTTTGCTGCACGCTTACCTCTCCTTCCTCCTACCGTAAAATCTCCCTCTTCTCGTTCTTTCTTTCGAAAAATTTAGAAATTCTGAACAGTCTCTGGTAAAATCATTATCCAGCGTCGGTCCCTCTCCGATCGACGAGGGATATTTTTGGGCCCCAACATGGCCGGGACTACCTCGTAAATTCGGCCAATTAGTCGGATCGGGAAAAAATTCACTCGTATCCTCATGGACTAGCGCGTGGCGGGTTGGTGAAAAGACAGAGAGACAGAGAGAGAGAGAGAGAGACAGAGAGAGAGAGAGAGAGAGGGAGAGAAAGAGAGAGAAAAGAACTAAAGACGGCCTCCCGGGGAAAGAGAGAAGAGGAGGACGAGTTAAAGGCGCCTAAAACACTCGCTTCATTCGCGAAATGCGTCTGGAATGTATATTGGATATTATCGATATCTCGATCTATTCGGCCCGCTAATGGAAAACTTATGCTAAAGTCTAACCCAGCGTTGATCCATAATGTATCAGTGGAATCGGTCTCAAGATTGCTTCGACATACCATTCGTTGCGTTTCTTTCATTTTCTCTCTCTCTCTCTCTCTCTCTCTCTTTCTCTTTTTTTTTCTCTCTCTTTTTGGCAGTACCACAGACAGGAACGTACATTTGCACCCCGTCTTACAAGCGTTTCGACACCTCTACCATGTCTACCATAACGAGATCGAGCTGACTAAGACTGACATTTCTAACTTTCGTTTGATAAATCGTACACACAGAGAGAGAGAGAGAGAGAGAGAGAGAGAGAGAGAGAGAGAGAGAGAGAGAGAGAGAGAGAGTGAGAGAGCTATCGAAAGGGACTTTTCGATGTGTTCAGACGGTAGGCAAAGTACGAACGGATAAAAGAAAAGGCGTGCCCTCCGAGAAAAGTTCTTTGGAAGTTTCGGGAAATGGACGGGAAAGGTAGTCGCTGATTGGCCGAGCGTCCTCACGAAAACTGACGATGCTCGCGAGGTAACGCGACTATAGTAGGGCCAGTCAGATACCGAAATGTACCCTCGAGCATCGTTGAGCAACGAAATCTTAGTCGTACTTGAGAGTTCGGCTCGATTCTCTTACGGTTATACCACCCACAGAGAATTACTCCGATACGGTATCCTTATTTTCAAAGAATATCTTAACAGCTTGCCGCACGGCGATACCTGCTTTCTATTCTCTTCTTACACCCTCGAGAATGTATATATACAGACAGAGAGAGAAAGAGAGAGAGAGAGAGAGAGGGGGGGAGGGTGGGAGGGGAGGGAGGTAGGGAGAAAGAAAGATAGAAGGAAAAGAAGTGGGGAAGAGATGGAAAGAGTTGAACGTTCCTTCCTTCTGTGGGAGATCCTCTTTCGGTCTGTCTCCCTTCTCTCCTCCCTCCCTCACCCCACTTCTTTCTCCGTCTCCTCCTTGCGCCATTTCTTTCATCGAGGAGGAGAAACCAATAGGGAGAACCGATCAGCTTAATGCATATTGATGCGCACCGAACTAAGTGAGTGAAAAATCGCCATCGATCTACCTTCCACGATGGTGCAGACATCTTTCTCTACTCTCTCTTTCTCTCATTCTCTCTCATTCTCTCTCTCTCTCTCTCTCTCTCTCTTTCTCTCTCTCTATTTTCTCTCTATCTTTTTTATTTCACAACATCGTCGTTAGCTTTTCATCTTTGTTACAAAACTTTTGATCATTCACGACAGATAAGTTATAATATAAAATCTTCGATGTCTATAAAAGATCTTGATAGTTTTTAAAATATTAAAAGAGAAAGACAAATGGCAATAGGTCAAATCACTTAACACGATCTCCAAACGATCAAGAAGTCAAATCGTTTGGAAAGGATGTTTGGTCGTTGGGATGGGATCGAGTCATTTTCAACGTCGTAGAGAAGGAAGAATAGCATCGTAGGGCTTTGGAAGTCCGGGACCCTTGGCATTTTGTCGCGGCAGCGAGATAGCATATAGACGTGCGATAGTATAGACCGAGGATAGCGTTAGCTCCGAAGCAGTCTCTCTCGCGTTGGGGTCCCGGCCCACAGAACAGATGCCAACCGTCACGGCTCGCCGATGGCTCGAAGGGTGCCTCCAGATTGAGACACGGTGGATGACTCTAAATGGCATTCGGTCCTCCTCCATGTTTCCTCCCTCTTTTCCACCTTCTACATTCTACATCTCTTTCCTTCTCTCTCTCTCTCTCTCTCTCTCTCTCTCTCTCTTTTTTCTACGTTACTCTCGCTCAAGTAAAATTTATTCCTTTCGGATTATTTTATTTTGTATTATGACGCGAACTTAACTCCTAGAAAGACAAGTTGTTTTTTTTTCTCTGTCGAAAAAAAAGAAACGATATAAGATCGCATTTGGATGACGATCTCAAAAAAAAAAAAAAAAAGAAGAAAAAAAAAGATGAATCGCACACGAGCATACACAAGGACTTTGGTCAATATCATCATTATCGTGCCGGTCCATCCTTTAGTAATCAAATGACAAGGCGGTAATCCGTTCGAGTAATTCGTAAATGGTGGCGCCCATAGTCCGTATGTCAAATCTTTTGTGGAGAATGATGGCCACTCGAAATCGCACGCACCGCTTTTGAAAAGTACAAAGGGTGTGGATGGACAGAGAGGGAGAGAGAGAGAGAAAGAGAGAGAGAGAGAGAGAGAGAGAGAGAGAAAGGAAGGAAAGCGCGCTAACGTTGAAAACAGGTGGTTAGCAGTAGGAAGAAAGAAAGCGCCGAGGGAGCATACCGTGGCGCACGTTGCTGCTACTAGTAGAGGGAGTAGATGGAAGTAGTTAGTTCCCTTCGCTCACTCGTAGAGTCGCGTGACCTATTTAATTATTTTCTAGTCTAGTCTCCAAACATCGAACGTATGTACGTTAGGAATATTTTATTTTGAATAGATAGCTTTTTATTTATTTCGAGCTATAGTTCGAAATCGCATTTGATCGACACAATAAATCGTAGCATATGCAAAGGAATTCATATTTATTTTTTATTTTAACGATCGATATGGAAAAGAAAAAAATGATCGATTTTAAATATCGTTACGATTAATTCCAAAATATTTCATAGAGTTAACGGTAAAAAAAATCGTAGCCGATAATGATTGAGAAGTTATTTAGATCGTTGAAAAACGAAGTGGTTAGGAAGAAAACCTCAGGATCAATCGACGGAGTCGAGGTTCTAGTTTCTAGAGGGTCGACGATTACAAAACACTTCGGTCAACGAGACTGGCTTTATCTGGCGATTCGTACGACGTGGCACCTTCTCCTCTTCGTTTCTCTTCCCTTTTTCTTTCCAACATCGACCGGTCATCTTTCTCTCTCGATTGTCGCGCGACAAGGTCGAGAAACATAGACGGATAGGTGATCACGATGGTCGAAGAGATCTTTTAAGTAGAAAAATAAAAGATAGATAAAATAAGAAGAAAATAAAAAAAGAAGAGAGAGAGAGAGAGAGAGAGAGAGAACAAGTTTAGCGCGAAAGATGTCGAAGAAAAGATTTCTCCGAGTCGTCGGTCGACACATCGAGGTCGTCGATTGACATCTTGGAATCCGTCCGGTCGGTTTGTCGTTAGCACGCGTGCATCTACGTGCATCTATGTTCTTCGCTTCTTCGGCTGTCGGTGGAGCCACGCACACGCAACTGTGTTCCGTCCGTTCGGATAAAATAAGAGCCGAATAGTTCGCATAGCTTGGCGCCTCTCGGCTGTCCATCAGCACACTCGAAAGAAGTTTTACCGTCCTTCCTGTAACCTCCTCCTCCTTCTATTTCTTCTCATCCTCCTTTTCCTTTTCCTTCTCCTTCTCTTTCTCTCTCTCTCTCTCTCTCTCTCTCTCTTTCTCATCTCCACCACCATCTTTCCTTTTCACTCGTTCTCTTCTGCTACAGTCTTTCGTCCTTCGAATGACGACAACGACGACGACGACGACGACGACGAACGAAGACCACGACAACGACAACGACAACAACGACGACAACGACGACGACGACGACGACGACGACGACGACGACGACGACGACGACGTATATAGTTCTTCGACTCCGCGGAAGGGTCCAGCCGTACCGAGAACTAAAAGGCGGGTTTAGGAAAAACGGGAAGTCTTTGCGAGCCTGTCAATCAGCCGTCCGCGGTTTTGCGACCATCCAGTTAATGATGATCCACTGCTCTATCTCGCGAGGATCGTGATGCGGCCAGCCCGGTAGGGACGAGAACCAAGTCTCATCGCGGAATATAACTATACGCTTACCTATATTTCGTCTGTCGATTTCATTTTATCGTCAGTCGTGAAACATCCTCGTTCGTGCGTTCGTTCATTCGTTCGTTCTATATCATAATTCTCGAAGGTCTACGACCATATTATTATCAACGTCGATGATCATATTCTACGGTCGACAATCGAAAGGTAAAAATGATGTAAGGGGATGGAAAAATTTTTTTCTCGCGGCCGTTAGCCGAAAAGGGACGATCGATGCGTCGGGATTTATGCGATTGATTTGAACGGAGCAGAGTGACAGTACAAGGAAGCGCTCTTAGTCCTGGTGTCTCTGTTCCCTCGGGAGTATATCCCCTTCGGTAGCACCGCTGTCCGAAGGATCTCTATAAATTTGCATGTAGAATACTCGCGAAGGTTCTCACGCG
>NC_060958.1:8891936-8906936 GCF_910589235.1 Vespa crabro | reverse complement strand
GAGAGAAAGCTGGATCGACGTCTCGAGCTCTTGGCGGCTTCTTCTTCGCGCCTGTCCGAAGGAGTCCTGTCCGGAGACGCCTCGAGGTTGCTAAAGTCCAAGCTGAGAGTGTCGACGTCCAATGCTCCTCTTCTCCTTCGTTGGTGGCCCCATACCTTCTATCTTTCCCTCTCCCTCTATCCTCTCTCTCTCTCTCTCTCTCTTTCTCTCTTTCTCTCTCTCTCTCACTCTTTCGCTCTCGATCCGTCGTTGGAAATTCAAGTGACGCTTTAATTAATTGCCCGACGAGAAGGGCTCGCGCGTTTCTTGTCGAGAGCCGCTCTCCGCGGGTCATCCCACGGCGTAACGCCGGCGCAATGAATCAACGCGATGACGCGACGCTTTTTACCACCTATCTCAACGGTGAAAAAGCTTTTCGGAGAGCGAATTCGAGAAAGTATCCGGTAGCCGAGACACGTCGTAAAGTCGAATAACTTTATCGTCGATCGACGGATCCCTTCTTCTGATATTATATCGATTCTTCTTTTCTTTTTTTTTTCCTTTCTTTTCTTTTCTCTCTCTCCTCTCTCTCTCTCTCTCTCTCTCTCTCTATTCTTCCTTTCTTTTATTTTTTCTTTCTGTCTCCTTCTTTTCTCTTTTCAATATCTTTCTGTTCCCATTCGATGCTCGGGAATAAACTAAACTTGGATAAATCTTACCTTAACAACAAATAGATATTCGTCTTAAAACGAGAAACCCTTTTCTCTTACTCCTTGGAGACGTTTAAACCGCCTACGAGCTCTTCCTTTCCAGTTTTCGAACGGCAGGATGGTGTGCTGTGGTAACTTCCGGTTAAGTCAAACACGGAGCAAAGTCGTGGCAACTTTGGACTTGGCAAGTCCCAATGAGGCGTGTAATGCCATTAAAGGGAATCTTATTACGCGATGCTACCCTAACGCGCCGAACGCCAACCATTCGCGATGTGTCTACGTATAAAGGAAGTACTTCTAGCCCTTACCAACAGTCTGCAACAAGTATCCGACTAACCTTGTAATTAAGTCTCGATTAATTCCCCGCTTACTTTGTCAAACAAATGGTCCAAAACGTGAAGTGTCGTGGTGAGGGAACGGAGGGACGGATAGAGGGAAAGGGGGAGGTTGAGGGACAGGGATCGCTCATATGTTAATTTGAAAGAGTTTAGAAAAAATCGATATTCAATCGGTGATATTAATTCGATAAACATTTCATCAATCTTTTCGAAACTCTAATCACGAATACATGACAATGAACATTTTCATACATTCGTGTAAACGTATTATTTGAATTGACATTATTTGATGAACGATCTCTATCATAAGATTTTTGATCTTACGCGGAAGGAAAATTCTTGACGAACCCTTTCAACCCCACCATCACAAAACCTGTTTACCATGGCATAACGACGATAAAACGGGCCGGCGATGCCCCGAAAACCCGCTCGTAAATCAGCGCGAACTCGAAAATAACTTGGCAATAATTCACTCCTCTACGGGAAATCTCCAGTACCTCCGCCTTTCTCTTCCTCTCTTTCTCCCTCTCCCTTTCCCTCTCCCTTTCCCTCTTTCTCTCTCTCTCTCTCTCTCTCTCCGTTCGCGTTGCCGGTGAGAAATTAAAATAAATCAAACTTATCTGTTGCTCGGGCCACTTGCCGGTGATCTGGCGTGCGAATATGCGCTCATGTGTGTGTTAGCTTAGAGATGGAGCTAGGAAGTTAGTGAGAAAGAGAGAGAATAAGAGAGAAAGAGAGAGAGAGAGAGAGAGAGAGAGAGAGAGAGAGAAAGAAAGAAAAGATGATGATAAATATTTTATCGTCGGTATCCGTCAAAGATAAACGTCATTAAAATATTCTTTATTCCATTTCGATACCATTAATGAATTCTTTATAAATCATCGATTATATTTATTCGCATAAGGTACGAGAAATGTTAAGACGATCGTGCAATAGGAACTTATCCTCTTGGCGCTAGCTTGGTAAATTCAACCACCCCCGTGAATAAATACGGTTAGTGGCCAGCCAAGACCCCTCGGATCGCGTTGACCGGAGGGGGTTGTGCGTACAGGGTGGTAACTGGTAAGTGCCTGGGGCGACCATCTGTGCCCTTCTGTGCCTACGTGTAGGAGGCCACGTGTGGATCGTGCTATCGTTTATGCGGCATTTTCTCGAGCTGCACGCATACATTATCTATAATGCTCAGGGTGAACATTCTCTTTCTCTATATCTCTTCTCTCTCTCTCTCTCTCTCTCTCTGTTTATCTTACTCTTTACGTGCACTATTTCTCGTAAAGTCGAATGATGATCTATACGAGAAAGGAAAGTAGATCGAAATGAAATGAAGGAAGGAAGAAAGGATAGGCAGATTCATCGTTCATTTTCGTTCCCTTTCGTGCACGCACGGATAGTAACATTCGTGACTCGTTATGCTAATCACTGATCTCTCTTTTCTATATGTAACAAATTAGTTGTTCCACTTGCGTGGACCTACGAGAAAATAATAACAGATTATAGTAATTACGATCCTTTCAATTACGCGAAGTTAATCTCGCGTTTCAATGCTATTTTAATATAAAACTTATACGAAATTAATAACCATGCTTTTAGATAATTATAGATTAGAAAGAAAGAGAGAGAGGGAGAGAGAGAAGAAAGAGAGAGAGAGAGAGAGAGAGAGAGAGAGAGAGATGTACAAAGGGATTCGTTGAATCTTTTATAGGCCATAAAGAAAAAAATTATTTTACGATCTAGCCAGTCGATAAATACGAATCGAAGGCGAATCGTTACGATAATTTTGCGTCGCTCGTTAACCGCGATAATCGGTTACGCGTCTGTCACATTTTATTATCCGTAATGGGCGCCCGTGACTAATTCGTACTCTGTGATATGCTTTTAGTGTAGGTGTATACATGTATAGACAGAGAGAACGAGCGAGTGAAAGAGAGAGAGAGAGAGAGAGAGAGAGAGAGAGAGAGAGAGAGAGAGAGAGAGAGAATATTGTATAGGTCCTACTGCGATAGCGCCATGTACATCGAGCAACGTGTGCAAGAGGGGCGTATACCCTGAGTGTCAAGTTACACCACTACAGGCTGCTGACACTACGATCGTCCTGTCACCCCCCGCTGCTTGTACACTCGCGCGCCACAGAACTGCCAGGGCCGTCGTTTATAAACGTCGAAGCCCTGCTCTCGAAAGAACCAAAAGAGATTCACGAAATCAGTATAAGAGAAAGAGGATAGAGAAAGAGAGAGAAAGAAGCGAGAACAAAAGAAAATTATCTAAATATTTCTAATAGTAAGTTCAGAAGATCAAAAGATCTGTAATGCGAAACAAAAGACACGTGTCTCTCTCTCTCTCTCTCTCTCTAGGTTCATCTTAAATTGCTAATTTTATCGATAATACTGATCTGGTAATACGATCGGCGTTCGATGCAAATGCATTTAATTGTTCCTTCCGGAAGGGAACGAGAAAGGAATGGGGTGTGTAGGACAAAAGGGAACAACCACTGGCATAGTTTTGCCTTTTTGTTGGCTACTCATCAAAGGGAGAGAAAGATGGTCGTCCGTCCGTCGGTCGTAGTTGGTGTTGAATGTCTCGCAAGCGAGATTGAGTTTCCTCTTCTTTTTTCTATCCATGTGGCGGCTATCGACGGTGTTCCGACAAAGATGCCAAAGTATTTAGAACAGATGGCCCCGAATTTCGATCGTTCGCTATCGAGAGCCTAAGATCTTCCTTCGAGAATCGATCGTAAATTATCTCCAATTTCGTCTTTCTTTTCTTCCATTTTTTTTTTCTCTTGTCTTTTTCGTTGTTTTCTTTCTTTCTTTTTCTTTCTTTCCTTCTTTATTTCTTTCGATTCGTCGAACGATTATTATTAGTGGTCGATGCTCAATCGTGCTACTCGAATCGTAGTAGAAAGGAAGAAAATCGAAGAGGACGTTCCAATGACTCTTCCTACGAGTGAAAAAGTACTCGCGCGCCTACTTTCGAGCGTGCTCGTCAGATAGATAAGAAGCTAATTGCGCGAGACCACTCGTTCGTACTCGCCACACCCGTGTAAACGAACGAACGCGTTGCTCGCGTGACACGCACGCTTTCACGCACCTATTCAACTCAGTCCCTCCTTTTCCACCTAGTCACATACACTACATCTAAGCTTTTTCCGTTGATATCTATGATATCAACTCGTTCCATTGAACTACGTGGACGTAGTAACGAAGGACGGAATTAGGATCAACAAAATTCCTTTCTATACGTTCTCCTTTCTCGGGTATAAATTCGTCTCGATTCGAGACTTCTTTTTTTCTCCTTTTTTTTCCTCTCTCTTTTTTTTTTTTTTTTTTTACTTTTTTTAATCGAGCCTTTTTTTCGATTGCTCCGCTTGCTTTTTTTTTCGAAATGGCTCCGCAGTGTGTGCGGCGAAATTTTCGAGTTCTTTCTCGTGAAAAAAAAAAAGGAAAAAAAAAAGGGGGAAAAAAAAATAGGAAAAGAAAAAAAAGAGATAGAGAAAAAAAAGAACAGAAGAGAAAAAAAAACAGCAGTAGCGGCATCGGAACACGGCCGTCGATCATTTCGACAGTGCCACGGATCATTCGATTCCGTATCGCGTTAGCGACGGCGCAAATCTAATAGAAGGCCTGCAGCATCAAATGTCACTGCTAGTTGCGGAGGGGTCGCAGTATTGTAGTTTTTGATTGGCTAATCCACCCTAATCTAATCGACCGCTCGATGTCCCTCTCTCCAGCGGCGTTGAAACGTTACTGCTTCGTCATTCCGAGCACCGAGATTCGATTACGATTGGTACGATCTTATGATCGTTCTGTCATAAACTTTTCTCGGTAAGAATATCGTTCCATGTTCTTATAAAACTCTCCTCTCTTCGTCTAACATTAACGGCATCCTTTCATCTATCCTTTGAACTTTCTTCGTTCTTTTCTTTTTTTTTTTTTAGTCTTCTTCTTTTTTTTTCTTCTTTTTTTTTTCCTTAATCGCGATCTCGAAAAGAACGGATTTATTTAACTTGTGCCCCAACGAAAACATTCTACGACAAGCGGAGAGTCCGTACAGATCCCGCGCCAGGAGCAATCAGTCAATGGTAGTGACAAGAGAAGCACACTCGCGATTCACTGAACGACGAAAAAATAGCACGCTACTTGAAACCGGTTTCTCGGAGAAGCGCATCTGTACTTTCGATCACTCGGTACGCGAACCGCGACAATCCAAAGGCGGACAATATTAAATCTCCGCGCGGACGTACCGCGATAAATTATCGTCGATTCCGTTCTCTTGACAAGCGACCGACTAGCCGCTGATCCACGTCCAGTTTCTCATTAACATCGGAGTTCTTGAGAATCGAAGATAATCTTCTCTCTCTCTCTCTCTCTTTCTCTCTTTTGCTCCTTCGTCTCTTCCCAACTAACGTCTGTAGACTTTACCAAGACTTCTTTCTTTTAGATCTTTAACATCGACTATCATTTTTGATCATTCCCTCGCAAAGATGTTAAAAGCACGAAAGCGGGTAGAGAGAGAGAGAGAGAGAGAGAGAGAGAGAGAGGGATGGTTGAGTTTATCGAACCGAGATGCTGTACCAGCGTGAATATAGACATCCGACACACCCTAAGACCGAGATATCCGAGAGCAGTGGTGCACGCGAGGGGTGCATACATTGTGTCGAACCGCCCCTCTCTCTATCTGCCAACAACGAGCGAGTAACACCCCCCAAGAGCCAATAATACCGCGTACTACCAGAGGCTTCTACTACGACGGCTTATTATTTTCCTACGGCTCATCGAGTCCACTGTGTTGCCTCTGGTTCGCTATCAATTACAGAACATTCCGCGTGTAGGAAGGCACCCCAACCATCTCAGCGGACTTAGACGGATCAACCTAACCGGAATCCCATCTGCTAAACTTTCGCGTTTACGTCCATTTAGGCGCCGGCCTGCGTGCTTCGATCTTCGATAAGGTTCCTAACGAGACTCCGATTATTTTCGTGACGGTTTGTGTCAGATATTCCAGTGAATGGTATTGAAATAATAAAACTAACGATATTATAGCTAAGAATTGTTTTTGTAAGACATATATATATATATATATAGTGGAATATGCTAAAATCAACATTAATTTGTTCGAGTTAAAGGTATGTACATATGTCGTCTTCTCAATAATAGTTCAAATCGATGTTGAGAGGCAGAAAGGACGTAATTCGATCCTCCGTCGACAATATCTTATCATCCATACTCGATCCTCCGTTCGCATCCATTCGACTTCCTACTTACAAATACGAACGGCGGCGGGTCCGTAGGAAGAAACGTTCGAAGCGAGCAAATACATAGATACGTCGAATCGACAAGGAGATCGGAGTACGATTGGCCTACTGAATAAACATGAACCGGAAAGAAAAATCTGTAAAGCGATGCCAAAACGTCGTCCTAGTATCGGTTGGCGTCGTGTATCGCCGATAGATATATCGAGAGAGAGAGAAAGAGAATGAGACAGAGAGAGAGAGAAAGAGAGAGAAAGGTAAAAAAGGAAAGAAGGTACACGGACGGGCGCATATATGTAAATCGAAATAACATTATCCATTGCTCTTGCGGCTGTAAGGGGGAGAAGAAGAGGCGCGTGGACTGGAGATAGAGAGAGGGTTGGTATGTGGGTGGATGAGGGGAAAGAGGGAGAGCGGAATTCAGGGGCGGATAAAGCGCATTTCGGGCGCCACCCTTGTCGCCGGAGGCGACTACACGTCGCAGCTACGCGAACTCGCATTTCCTCCGCATTCTCGACATATGGCCGTGTTAGTTCCTTTTACCTATATATTTCTACCGCCATATGACCAAAGGAATACACTTGTATTGTCGTATTTTCGTTCAACCGAGCGAACGAACGAACGAACGAACGAGAGAACAAGGGAACGACCTATCGATCGATCGATCGATCGATCGGTCGCCCGATCGATCTTCAATCGCAAAATCTACCACGAGGCGTGACGGAAATAACGAAGTAAGACAGAACGAGAAAATTTCGTTTATTTCTGAATCGAAGCTCGAAAGACGACGTTCATTCGTCGTATTTCAACGGCCGCATTCCATCGAGTCCGAGCGTTCGAGATATTCGCGTTCGAAAGCGCTCGTCTACCGAGCGTTCCGTGCTCATCCAAAGGAACAGCACCTTTTCCACATAGCGCGGGAGCAACTTCGCGGAAGGAATCCTCGCGGAGAGGACGTGTCATAACGCGAGGACGGTCTGTGTGTGGCCAAGGGACTCGGAACGACGAGGTGAGCTCCGGCTCGCTAAGTTGTCACTCCCAGAGCAGCGACTCCTTTTTGCGAGACGAGTCTCCTCCGTACGGTACGAGGAGTAGGGACGCAAAGAGAACGAGGATGCACCCCACAACTCCTCCCCCCCTTCTTTTCTTTCTCTTTCTCTTTCTCCCTCTCTTCTTCTGGGATTCCCTTGGCTGTCAAGAGCCGCGGATTTCCAGTTTTTCTCTGAACCCGCACGCAACCAGCTCTCGATCTAATAGCTCGCCTCCTCCTCCACCTTCTCCATCTCCTCCTCCACCTTCTCCACCTCCTTCATCTCCTCTTCTTCCTCCTTCTTATCCTCCGCCGTTGTCGTCGTCTTCGTCGTCCTCGTCCTCTCCCGCATCACGAATACTACCCGACCACATCGAGGGAAAGAGAGAAAGATCCTATTGGAGAAGCTGAACCGCTGATCGACCTAATGAGGGTAATTCCTGCATTGATTGCCAAGGCACATCGAAGATGTGGAGCCGTGCCGACCGATGAGAGACGAACCTAGAAAGACAGAAAGATAGAGAGAAAGAACCTCTGAATGACTGACTGACTGCTGTCGGTAAATCATTCTTAATTAAACGATAGATATTTAATTAGGGAGCCCCGGATAGAGTTAGTTATGAGACGCTTAACCATCGCCCGTTATCGCGGTGGGCGATTCCGATGGCATCTGGTGAAAAGATCTGGTCTCATCGCGTCTGTTACGAAGAGAGAGAAAGAGATGGAAAGAGAGCGAGAGAGAGAGAGAGAAAGAGGGAGGGAGCGAGAGAGAGAGAGAGAAAAAGAGAGAAAGAGAGTGAACATCGAACCTGCACACTGAACGAAGAGTAACAGAGAGAGAGAGAGAGAGAGAGAGAGAGAGAGAGAGAGAGAGAGAGAAGGAAAAAACAAGGAAAGACTACGTGGAACGAATCGAAAGCAGCAACGAAGCGCTCGCGCGCGTTTACCAACTCGAAGCAGCGCGATTTCAATGACTTTTTTCCATGCCGATAAACCCTCTTCCGCTGAAGTACTAGCGTTGATTGATACCGGCCGCGGTGGACGATAGTGGAACGCCGCGACTATTTTTCTCTTCTTCTTTTTCTTCTCTCCTCTTTTCTCTTTCTCTCTCTCTCTCTCTCTCTCTCTCTCTCCCTTTCTCTCTCTATTTTTCTTTCGTTTCTTTTTTTCTCTTTGTTTTTTTTGTCTTCTTTTTTTTTTTCCTTCGTGCAACATCGATATTTCTTCCAGAGGAAAGCCGATTGTGATTTCTGTCTATAGGATCCGTTCGTGAAATATTGTCGTAAGTTCTTTCACGTAACACAGAGAACTCGGGTATTTCTAAATCAAGACATTGGAGAGATAGAGAGAGAGAGAGAAAGAGAGTAAGAGGGAGAGAGAGAAAGAAAGAAAAAGAGAGAGAGAGAGAGAATGACGAGGAGAGAAATACGAAGAGTCAGTTTATCTTTCCGTTATTAGCAGTCGGTCAGGCATTCGTCATGAATCGGAAGCGTGAATGTAGCACGTTGTCGATGATCCAAGCGCCACGTGACTTCGTATTCGTCCGTGTATCCATCGCCGGATACATAAAACATTTAACGGCTAATTTCCCAGCAATAGCTCTCTCTCTCTCTCTCTCTCTCTATATATATATATATATATATATATACATCTATGTATCTCTCTTTCTCACTCTTCCTTTTTTTTTCTCTTCTTCAGTGGTTAGCCGCTCCAGTTTTGACACCTTCTGACAAATGCGCGTCCTTCGAAAGAAAGAGAGAGAGAGAGAGAAAGAGAGAGAGAGACAGAGAGAGAAAGAGAAAAAGAGAAGTCAAATAATTCTAGAGGCAGGTCATCGGGTCAGGAAACAAACGCCAGGCGCCTGCTGCCGGAGGATCCCTTCGTCGTGATCTGCTCTCTCAAAAGACATTTCCTTTAGGAGGGTGGACGAGCATGAATTCTCGTTTCCTTTGGTAAAAGACGAAGAAAAAACGATCTTCGTATCCTTCCCTCTCTCTCTCTTTTTTTTTCTCTTTTTCTCTTTCTCTCTCTGTCCTTCCCTCTATCATTCTTTCTCTTTCTTTTCATCTTTCTCTCTCCATCTTTGTCTCTCTATCTCTCGTTCCTCTCCGTTCTTTCTCTACCGTTTCTCGAATTACAAATTATACCAGCAATTAACGAAGAGCCCAAGGCATGTACGGTCCTTCCTCGGAAATACGTATACGCGGTAGACGGCGCGGTTAATGTCGGGCATACTCGTCGACGGTCGTTGTATTTACAAGGAAACTTAGCCTCGCTATATATATATATATATATGCATGTATGTATGTATATATGTATATACGTATCTTACTCTCTTTCTGTACATAGCCGCTTGTTCGCATTTTCAGGGGGGACACGATTTTTTTCGCGTTCTCCACTACCGCAATGGCGGTACGTGTCCTTAAGCGAGCTTCTTCTATTTCTCCTTCTATCTTCTTTCTATCGTCTGGGATGCCGTAGAGTAATTCTCTGGGCAAGGACCGTCAAGATCCACGATCCGCGTATATCCCTTCGTGAATGTGATTATATACCTATACTTATGGAACTTCTTGGTTCGCGTGTATGCGCACAGCCAGGAAGAATTCTCATGGAAAATGGAGGTTTGCGTTTCGTGTCTGTCGAGGAAATGCTAACCTACCTATTCTTGTCAGTATAGTCTTGGAAAGGATGTAGGTACGACGAAGAAGAATGACAAAGCTCGAACGAAATAAGAGAGATAAAGATAAAGAGAGACAGAGAGAGAGAGAGAGAGAGAGAGAGAGAGAGAGAGAGAAAACTTTTTTCATTTCGGCTTTTGGGACGATTATAGTGCTACATACTCGATATGAAATTATATTAGGATATATGGCGACGGAGCGAGTCTCGATCGATCGTGTCTTAGTACCTATAAATAATGGATCCGTATTGGCATTCGTTCGTCCTTCTCGTCCAGTTCAACCGTATCGAGAAAGAGAGAGCTCGCTCGAACATTCAATTAAGCGGCGAGTTTTACGACGGCTGTAAATACGTCGACGCTTCGTGTTTCTCCTCGTTCCTACACACGAATCTTCGGACGTTACCTGTTCCTGAAGATCTTAGAAAAATTATTGCGGTCCTATTTTTTCTTTCTTTTTTTTTTTTTCTTTCGGCGTCCATTTTTTCATATTTCAACCGAATGATTTATTTTCTTTACCGACTCGATTAACATTCCTATATTAATCAGGTTGTGCGAAAGGAATATTCAGATTCTTTGCACGATGAACGAATCGTGTCCGAGGATCGAAACATAGACAGACAGACAGATAGATAGATAGATAGATAGATAGATAAATAGATAGATAGATAGATAGATAGATAGATAGATAAAGAGAGATAGAGATAGAGAGAGATAGAGATAGAGAGAGAAAGAGAATTATAGAGAAAGAGAGAGGGAAAGAAAGATAGAGGTAAGCGCCGTTTTACCGGACGTATTACATTTATTTAATATTATTTACGGCAGGTTTTACGACGCCAATGATACGTATACGGAGTCTATCCAATATCAAATATAACGTCGTAACCCCAGGAAAAGGACGAAGGGGGTGAGGTGAGGACCGAAGAGGGAAACGGCAATGGCAATAAATGTACGGCGAACGGCGGCACTCCGATAGAGAGAGAGAGAGAGAAAGAGAGAGAGAGAGAGAGACACGCACACACTTATAGATATGTATACATACATACATGCATACTACGTGCTCGCGTTCGTTCGAATATGGATACCTACCTACCAATCGAAAGGCAAGTCACTACCAAGTCGTTGTACTTGGTCGTTGGCTAAAAAAGATCCCGGCCCGTCGACATCCTCTCCTTCGATTCTCTCTCTCTCTCTCTCTCTCTCTCTCTCTCTCCTCTCTCTCTCTCTCTTTTTCTTTCTCTTTTTTCCTTCCGTCGTACCTCCTTCACTCCCCTCCGTTGAATTTTCATGTACCTACCTCCTCTCCTATACTCTCATCCAACAGCAGCTGCGGGGAAACAGAGGTGGGGTTTTATTAAATTTTAATGTCTGAAAAATGGCTCTCCGACCTCCCCCTTCAGATTCATATGCCACTGTCGCCGTTACTGTTGCTCTTGCTAGTGCCATTCTAAGTCTGCTAGGAAGTATCTTAAAAATCGTGACTACCTCTTATCCGTGTATCAATCGATTCCTCGATAACGTACTTCTAGAGCTCTTTCACTCTCTCTCTCTCTCTTTCTCTTTATCTCTATCTCTCTCTCTCTTTCTTTCGCCTATCGACAGGAAGAAAGTCCGACATTCAGAGATCCACGTTCTCTAGTAGTCGTATCGCTACGAAATTCAATTCTAGTCTCTCTTTCGTTCTTCTCTGTCTCACCTGCCGGGCAAGAGGTGGAGACACCAAGAGGACAGAAAAGTGAGAGAAAGAGGGAGAAAGAGAAAGAGAGAGAGAGAGAGAGAGAGAGAAAGAGTGAAAGAGAGAGAGAGAGAGAGAGAGAGAGAGAGAAACACGATAGTGGTAGAACTGAAATGGCTAAATAGAAAACGCAAACGACACCCGAGTTTATGGCCACTCACTCGCGTCCCGATGTTTCTCTCTCTTTTCCTTCTATATCTTTTCTCTCTCTCTCTCTCTCTCTCTCTCTCTTTCTCCTGCTCTTACGATTCGTCGGACCATTTCATTTATACACTACCTCACGAAATCCAACAAGCTCGACCCTTTAAAGTTTAGAATCATGAAAGATGTGGAAGCTCTCGAAATTCGTAAGAAACTTGAAAGAAAATTTATTTTACGATACGATTTTTGATTACGAAGATTCCTTTTCGATTGGAGGATTCCAATAACGTTATGCGAGAGGTTTTTGTATCTAAGCTATACGGGTTTTTCGAAAGTAGTAGAGAAAAGTTTGGCCTTCGGAAAATATACGCCTAAGCGTACACATCTCGGCGTGTACCGTACGCTCCCACTTTGAATATTTTATCCAGACAATTCGCCGTTGCAGTTATTTCAAGCTGGCTTTCTTTTCCAGAGAGAAAGAGATTTCAAATTCGCGGCACGAACCGCGGATAGGCCCTCCGTGTAACTTTCAGCTACCTTTCGATCGTTCTCTCGAAGGTTAACGATTCTACGCCCCAAGAACTACGATAAAATCTCGTTGATGTAGTTAACGAGCCAACGGGAAAGTGCGAGCTTAGCGAAGTATATCGATCATCCGATACACTCTGTCGTTATTACATTACCATTCGTTTTATCGAACGTTTCCAACATGGACCAGTACACCCGGTATATTCGTGTGATGATAACGGTAGATACTAAAGACGCAGTAAAACGTTAAGTGACTCCGCAAAGCGCGCTCGTTGTCGCGAAACAACGCGTATATAATATGTATTCATATATATATATATATATATATATATATATATATATATATATATATATATACATTACATATACATACATATATGTAGGTATATTTCCATCGTACGTACTCATTCGTACCTTTGTACTTGTATCATCGTGATATATAGAACAAAGCATGTGTGAGAGCAAAAATGTGAACTACGTGCTATAGTCTTTTTCTTTCGGGTTAGCGAAAAAGTACCTTCTTAGATGTTAGATCGTATAGAAAGATTCGATAGAGGGAAACTAATATACGAACGATAAAAAAAGGTATATAAGAAAAAGAGCAGTTTATAAAATCTTGATTAGCGTGTAAATTGAAGCAATATCCAGGTCAATCTTTTATGAAGTATCCAAAGGATAATTTCACTGGATATAACGCGCCGTTTTCACTTATTTCGCCATATTGTCAAAAGTTAAGCGACGAATTTATCCACGTCGAGAAGGTTTAAACGCGACGCCAGGCGTTGTCTACCAACCGCGTATAATTCCGAGCAACTCTATGAGCATTCGTGTGCGTGTGGACGTTCGTACGTGTCGTTATCGCTGTACAAACGGTCATACTCGCACATTCAAGCAAATACAGAGGAACACACACACAAATACATACACACACATATTGCAAGTTCGTATCGTAGCGAGGTACGGTGTAGTCAAGCGGCATTTGCATGAATTTGTTGGCCTGATATAACTCGGCAAGGATCGTGCTTTAAACCGGATATGCTCGATGGTAAGGAGAAGGTTAGCGTAAGGGATAAAGAAGGTAGTAGTACTGGCGGACAACGGACCAAGTTGAGATGGGCTCCTTTAAGAATGCGACCGCCTTCGAGCTCTCTCACTCGAGCTGACTTTTTTCAATTTGTTAATTCAGGGTAATCTTGAGGGTGGCTAATTTTATACCTTCCTTCGACTTCCGTGCATCCCCGTCGTGAAATTTTCTTTCCCTGCCTCTATCTCTCAATCTCCATCTCTCTTTCCATGCTCCTCTTTATTCACCACTCCTTAGTCCACCCTGGATTCTTCTCTCGTGACATTTAATCTTCGCCGTATTTTCCTTTCCGACTTTCCTCCAACCTGACTCTCTCTTCTACAAATGTTCTTCCCTTCATGACTATCCTTCTCGGTATAAAACGACGATATATATATATATATATATATATATATATATATATATATATATATTTATATGGAGCGCATAAATTGATATTAATTCGTTTGAATGGCGTTTCACAAAGGGAACGGGGTAAGAAGTGTCAAGGATTTGGTCGAATGTGCGAACAAAGTGGACGTTTCGGGTTGGAAACGGTGTCTCAGTCTTTGAACGTTCTTGGCGAATCAAGAGAGAGGGGTGACCGAGCACGGTCTAGTGTACACATAGGGTCGCTAGTAGGATGACGGGCGTCGGCCATGTTGTCTTGACATTCTCCCCCAGGGGTTGTCGGGGGTAGATATATTTAGCCTGCTGCCTCCAGGGAGCTTCGCCACCCTGCAACTCCACCCAAACCCCAAAGCACTTCCGACTTATGATGCCGTTGTCCGACCGACCCTTCCCACCGTCGTCTTGTACAAGGTTTACAGACAAAGCTCTCTTGAATAAAGAAAACATACATTCCTAGCCATGTTCAATCGAATCCACCGGAATTTCGTACGTCCGACTATTCGAAAATGTTCTGTTATAAAGGACAATTGGATCGTTATGTTAAAGTTCTTCGAAAAAATTCTTCCTTTCTTTTTTCTTTCTTTTTTCTTTCTTTTTTTTTTTTTCCTTCATTCACACACATCGTTTATATATTATTCGTTATTCGTATATTTATATTGATAAAAAGAATTTCTTAAAATATAATTAAGAAGAAAAAATCAAATCATTAGAAATGAATTAAATATTATCGTCGATCATTTCAATTAGAATAACATAAAATTCCTTGAAACTCGATTGTACTTCGGTTTATTGGTTCACCGTACCATTGAAATTTGTATTGGTCGCGCTAGCGCAAAAGTACTGTGTACACGCTCAATCCCAATCTTTATTACAGAAAACGAAGAGCGAGCAATATCAATTAGGACGTTAGTAGAGGAGATGGGTAGTAATGGTGGTGTTGGTGTTGTTGCTGTTGCTGGTGGTAGTGGTGATGGTAGGCGGTGCATCGTGCACTTCAAGATCAGCGATTCTGGGTAATGACGGCGGGCCTCCACAATAACCGTGCGTCGCATCGCGAGCACATCTCCGAGAGCATTAGAGGGGGCGACGTATAGTTAGGAGGGGTTGCGCATCGTGTTTTCTCGGGCATCCACCATCCTCTTA
>NC_060958.1:8861936-8886936 GCF_910589235.1 Vespa crabro | reverse complement strand
ATAATAATGAATAATATATTATAATTTATCATTAATCTGTAAATACTCAATGTATTTATGTATATTACGAGAAATGATAATGTCGGCAATGCCGTGATTTACATTTCACATTTCACCACGTGAACGACGAGTTCTGCATCGTAGTAGAAGATATTAATTACTACGCACGTTAAGTCCATTCGTTCGGTGATTCTTCACACCCCTCCCATTCATCGGCACGAAAGAACGTCCATAGGGAGAAATTAAAAACGTGGCCTGCGGCAAAATTAAGACATATTTTTTAATAAAGCCCGATAGCGATCCCATTTGCCATTGCGACTTGCATTTTGAGGGGGTTTTGCGGTTTCCGCCGGAATAATCACGAAAATCAGACCGTTACATACACACACATACACATACACACACACACACATATATATATATATGCATATACTTGTATAGGTACGTACATATAGATACTCCAAACGAAAAAGCATGGAACAGGGTGGATATCTAAGGGAAGTTAATGCATAATTTATGCGTTACGATTACTATCGCTTTTACCTAGCTAGCTAGCCAGCATCCTGGAATTATTATATGCTCGACATAAAAGATTTATTCTCGATTAAAATTTCGATATATCGATATTTTTGCGCGCCCTATATTCCTTTTCTTCGAAATGTATAGAAAAGATATCGCATAAATTACGTTCGTTTTTTATCTTTTGTTGTATCATTGATCGAAGTAAAGAAAACATGAATTAATAGATAAAAGTATGAATTAAAAAAATAAAAAATAGAGAAAAGAAAAAAGAAGAAAGAGAGAGAAAAAGGGAGAGAGAAAGAGAGAGAGAGAGAGAGAGAGAGAGAGAGATAGAGAGAGAAAAAGAGAAAAAAGCAAAACGATTGAAAGTAAACGAAAAGAGCAAAAGAGGTCAGAAGAAAGATAGATAAAGAAGGAAAAGGTAGAGAAAGAGGAATTGAAGAGAAAGTTCCGAAGCATACTAGTCGTGGATTTTACCGAGTTTCGAACTAGGTACTGCTCTTCAAAGCGGGTTGCCTATCCGGTGGGAAAGGGCTGGGAAGATACGCAGGGATAGGATGGTTTCCCTCGCTAAGTCTGTTAAGGAAGACTCACGAGTTTCCTCTCAAAGGAGCCGCGAATATTAAAATCACATTTTAACCTTCCCGCTTCGAGGACAAACTCGAAGCTCAAGCAACAAAGTTAATGGGAATTAAACGAACTCTTGTTCGCGAACTTGCGTCCCTGTTATTATACATACCTATATAAACCCTGTGATATATTATATTATATATGCGGCGTGTCGTACATTGAAATTATCGAAAGGAAGGAAGAAAGAAAGAAGAAGGGAAAAAAAAAAAAAGGAAAAAAAGAGCGAAAAGAAAAAAAATGGAAGGAAAAAAAAAAAGAAAAAGAAAATAAATAAAAGAAGAATTGATTCCGAAAGGAGCATTCGTCATCCGTTCACATGTATAGTAGTAGTTTAGTTACAGTTTTAGCTTTAACACGTATGTATTCTATGTATACACTAGCCATGGAATGTAGTTTGTTTCGGATAAATGGATTCGTATTCGATAGATCGAAACGAAACGGATATCGAGAGCTTCGAGAGGATTTACAGGCACAATGGATTGACGCTCGCATCAGATTCCGTTAGACGTAGTAGACGTATATACGTTTATGAATGTATACATACAGATACGAGTCGTTCATCGTACGATAGTCGAGTTTAACGCGGTTATGTTGTTTTGCTTGTTGCAACTTCAGATTTATCTTGCGCGAAATAATCTTACGCATCGCATTTTCTCTCCGAGTACGAATGGCTGTATCGCGATATATAGGTATATAGAGAAACGAGTGTATATGTATTTATATATTATATATTTATATATTAAATATGTATGTATGTGTACATATATATATATACATAGACTATATATATAGACTACATATATATATATATATATATATATATATATATATATATATATATAGACGTAGACACATATCTATACAGTCCTTTTCCTTTTTCTCCCTCGGGCAAAGGAACATGTATGCGTGAATGCGTGTCTGCGTGAGCATGCGCGACTTACGAGCGTTTTTGTCGATATTTGACAGCGGCAACTTTAGAGGGTCCTAACCGCCCTTTCCGTGGCCTCAGGGGGCTCCGTATCTAAATGCAGGCATTAATAAATCGCGCGTACACGCGTACACCTACAGGGCTTTCTCTCTCTCTCTTTCTCTCTCTCTCTCTCTCTCTCTCTCTCTCTCTCTTTCTCTCTCTCTCTCGCACTTAGATACGTACACATACCGACGTGCAAAGGAATCGTCCTCCGTCGAGTTAAGTCGCTTTACTCTGGCGAAGGGAAGGTCTGATGCGTTTATGGAAATGGTTCGTGCTTTGTCCGAGAATAGCCGAAGGCTGAAGGATAACGAAAATAGGACGAATTTCCGAAAGGTAAATTCGTCGACGTTAGATAAATGTTAGATAGTAGTAAAAAATAAAAGGGAACATATTGCACGGAGGATTGAGTTTCGATTATTATTATTTCTTTTAAATTTCGATTGAAATAAACTCGGTCGTCGTACATCGTACGTCGTAGAAGTAAACGCACGTGCTTCGTACTCCTGTTCCTTGTTGCTATTGCAGTTACTGTTGCTATTGCTATTGCTATACTACCTAAGTGTATATATAACGTGGCTCTCATTCTTAGACTTGAAATCATGCATCTTTCATCAGTCCCCCGAGCAAGGAGAGCGGTACCGAGAATAGTCTCGTTGGATCGGTGCAAGGCGCGGTGCACCGGCTTTAACGTTAGTTAATAGTTACAGCCAACTACGCGATACGTGGTAAATCGTCAGTTGATGCGTCGTACGTGCGCGCGAGGCAAATCTAGTTATGGCAGCAGGCCTCTCGAGCCGTCTTGTTGCTTAATGTGATAGACTGCCATTAGGGGCATCTCGCTGTCGTGACGAGGGGTCAGAGGAATGGAAAGGGGAGTATAGAATATAGTGTAGGATAGGAGAGAGAGAGAGAGAGAGAGAGAGAGAGGGTGGTGACGGTGGGTGGTGGATAGTGCAATGGTGGTTGTGAGCTTGCAGAACGTAAGGAGCCCACGACAGGGTGCGTTAGTTCGATCCACGTTCTAACTACTAAGACGTATTACTTGGGCTATGAATTATGCAGCGTCTCTCTAGTACCTTAGCGAATAGCCTTAGCTCTTGTAACATCTTAGGACTTAGGCAAACGGTACCCTCTCCTGTCTGGAATTTCGTTAACTTGCCCTCCCGTTGCGTGTACACGCGAGAGCACCTGATTTCCTCCTCCCTTTCGTAAACACAAAGACACGCCGGTAGCTATGTCCTCGGTCCTAATTTCTCGACAAAGTGGAGCTTTGAATGTTTAATTCGTAGAGCTCGAGATTTATCGGGAAGACATCCTCGAAACTTTTCCTCGTTGCCAAGATGGCTCTCTCTCTCTCTCTCTCTTTCTCTTTCTCTTTCTTTTTCTCTTCTTCTTCTTCTTCTTCTTCTTCTTCTTCTTCTTCTCTTCTCTTTCCTTCTCTCTGTCTATCTAACGCGCATACGCATATAAACTCTTACGTCACTTTGGTAGGTACGCTGTTTGTGTCGTCAGCTCAGTGAGAGGAGGTCAAACAAGCGCTATCACGAGTAGTTCTCTCTTTTCGCTCTTACGAGACCTTACGGACGAGTCAACGCTGAGGTACCCCTAATATTTTCTCTGCTCATACGTTCGTCGGGCTTGTTGGCTTTCATGTAAATTAAATTCACCTTCATTTAATTTCTACGGACAACGTGAAAATATAGTGACGTAGACCAACTTAAAACTCCTTATCCGTGGAGATTAGTGGCCCAACATTAATTATTTAGCATTGTTCCTTGCACCGTCCACACACCGTCTATATATATTTACTATTCTTAACTTTCACTCAAGAGTGACGGTATTTTACCACACGTTACATTACGTTATCCATGCGTACATATGTATGTATATATATATGTATATATATGTATATATATACGTACTTACGTAGATGTAAACGTGTATGCATGTCACTTATGTCACGTTTTAAGCATATTTCGATCGTATGGAATATAAGAAAAAAGCTAAAAAATATAAAAGGGTAATGAGAGAGAGGGAAGGTATCGTCTAATCTCGATTGAAATACTTTTCATTGATGAACGTAACCTATACACGGAAAATCATTTTCCGAATTAGTCGATGGCTGCATACGATCCTTCTTAGGTACTTCCTATCCTTAATACTTCCTGCGAGTAACTAAAGGAGAAAGAGGAGGAGGAGAAGGAGGAGGAGGGTGAGGGTGAGGAAAGGCAGAGAATCCAAAGAGCTGGTAGATGCTGGATGACGTTGGTGCAGGAGTAGAAAACGAAGGGGGTGTGGCGAAGGTGGATGAAGCTGGTGCAGGGGGCGTAATGGAGGTTGGTTAAACATTAAGCATCCCCTGATACCTTGCTAACCCCTTACTAACCCCAGTTAAGGTGTATGCAAGGTATACAGCTCTAGGTGCTTTCCTATACGTTACGGACCTCCGTACACATTCTTACTAATTGACGTCCTACGCCTCTGCATTATGCACTTGCGATTACTCTCAGGCGTTCTCTTACTAAAATATATCAGATCGCTCGTAGGCTGAGTTCATTTACTATCGCCTCGATAGAAAGATCGACCTTGATCCAAAAGAGAGGAAGAAAGAGAAAAAAAGAGACAAAGATAGATAGATAGATAGATGATAGATAGATAGGGAGAAAGAGGGAGGGAGAGAGAGAGAGAGAGAGAGAACGAACAACCCTTTGAACGTCGTTTCGAATCTAGCTAGCTTCGTTTCCTTGACCTCGATGCTGCATTGACCCTCCCTTTCATCCAGTGGAAAGGTCTTGCAGAGCGCGTGTCTCCTGCAGCCTTTTGCCAACGACACAAGGTCGATCGATCGATCGCATTCAACATATTCTTATAAGATCGACATTAATGAACTGGTAGAACGACGAAGTTAGAGACAAAATTCGACTGTGAAGAATAGTAATGAGGTTTCTACTAAAGGAACGACTTTTCGTGGTCGATAAAATCGCTGAGTAAGGATCGATCGAATTAATAGGTCATTAGTATACCATCGGACACGCCCTTCGTTTCCTTTCTCTCTCTCTCTCTCTCTCTTTCTCTCTCTCTCTCTCTCTCTCTCTCTCTCTCTGTCTCTCCTTCGAGTAAGCCGGAATCTTCTAATTCCATGGGGACCGTATCCGCTAAGAGCGAGCTTTCCTTAGAGCGGTATCATGCAATGAATTCTGAACGGCGTTCTGCAAATGGCTCGATCGTTCGGGTACGACGATAAAATATCTTTATTTAAAAAGAAAGAAATCGAGAGGGTAGGAAGGGGCTCGATCGATTGGAAATCTTTCTCTTGAATTTACACCGCGTTATATCGGTTCTTTTTATGGTGACGACGAGGACAAGGACAATAGCGGAAGGGTGGGAGGGAGTAAGCTAGGAAGGAGTTTTGAGAACGGGAGAGGCTGAAAACATGATTAAAGATTTTCCGACGTGGGAGAAAATGGATTTCTGATACGCGTAATGCCACCCTATTTGGAACTATTACGCGTAAGTCCCCTAGTAAGCTCCCTATATCCATTCGCTCTCTGGTGGAAATATATTTACTAGATCAGAAGGTACTTACTCTTGACTTGGCCCTCGAGCGAATAGTATAACGGGTGACTCCTAAGGATAATGTTAGCGAAACGATACATCAATAAGATTTTTATATTCTTAGTTCGTTAAGATACCTTTCGATAGATACAGATATAAAGGAGTAAAAAAATATATAGGAACAAATAGCGATCGATCGATTTTTTAATCGGACAAAGAAAAAACGTACGGAGCACCGGCGTGGAAAGTAAAAACCTCTAATTGGTAAACGGGAAATATAAACAAGCAAACCGGCATGCGAATGGCAATGATTTATTGCAAGGTTTGATTGAATTCATTTGACTCTGTTTACACGATAGCCACTCGCGCATTTCTCGCCCATATTCCACCCCCGTCTGTTCAAGCTTGCTCTTTCTCTCTCTCTCTCTCTTTCTCTCTCTCTCTCTCTCTCTCTCTCTCTCTCGATATTTAGACTTTTCCCATTCGCGCATGTTATTTTTTTCGTCGATTCCGTTCGTTCGTTCGTTCGTTCGTTCGTTCATTCGTTGCCGCCGCCGCCGCGAAGTTGTTCCCTGTAAAAGTTGAAACAGCGGACGATGCACGTTTTTTTTCTACGTGTATACTACCGGCCACGACGCCTGAACCGTAGAGGGGTTTACCCTTCCACCCCTTATCGTTCGAAAGCGTAAAGCTTCGTTTTATTTCATTTTTGTTCGGTACGTTGGAACGGGCCGCCACCGTGCCTAGTCTCGAGAGCCGACACGGGGATGATTTCGTCGATCGCCCTGCGCATGTATCTTTTATTCGACGTTGATTCCTCGTTAGCAGTACAATAACTACCTTGGTATATATATATATATATATATATTATAGAGTATATTCTCGTATTAGATACGAAGGAAAATTATGGCTTTGTTTGCATCGATATCGTTCCGACGTAATTTATCTACACGAAAATATATATATATATATAGATGATATACATATATAATATATATAGGATGACATTCCTCATTTGAATTTTTTATACGAAATACAATTAATTATTGGAAAATTTTTGACGTTTTTCAAATAATATAAAATGTTTGTCTTTAAGAAATAAAAAAGACAATTGGAAATTTCTTTTATCTTTCTTGTAGATATATGAAGGAGATTCTTTGTATTTTTTTCTTTTCTTTCCTATTTCTTTTTATTTCATGCTTCAGTTCCCATCCATTTAAATCCCATAAGAAACATCGAACAAAATATTTCTTATAATGGGTTCGATGAAAAATCATGGACACTTCTCGTGTTTCTCTTTCATAACACCTTAAACGTTATTCCGTCTAAAAGGAACGTGAAAGCCCTTAAGTTTTACACGTCGAACGCGAGGACTTGCTAGGAGTCTTCCGATGCTTAGAACCCTTGCGCGAAGAAGTAGATGATGGGTAGATGTAGGGGTAAAGAGAAACGAGGTATCTACCGGGTGTTCCTCACGCGTCAATCCAGAATAGATTTTTCTTCGTGGAAGCTTGCACGAGGTATACGAAGTAGAATGAAGAGAAAGAAAGCGACAACGGCGAAGGAGAAAAATCTAATAGACTATCGAAATCGAGTTTGAACCCCTGTAAGAAACTACCCCCGTCTAGAACGACACTCTTCTTCTCTCTCTCTCTCTCTCTTTCTTTCTCTTTCTTTCTTTACGAGCTATGTTCGCGATATAGCACCATCTCTGTATCTTTCTCTCTCTTTCTTTTTCTCCTATATATTTCTCTGTATCGGAGAGAAGGGTGCCCGAAATGAAATCCAGTTCGCATTTGAATCAGTCGGTAACGTAATCCATTAGCCTCTAACAGCCAATGCTTGGAGGATGATGCTGTAGGAAACGGAGAAGAAAGCGTACGAGGTATCGTGTAATACGACACGTCGAAGTGTCATTAACGATTAGTCTTCTCTATCTAAAAAATTTCTATACTATTTTCGACGAATCCTTTAAATGTAACGAACATCGTTGAAAAAATTAAGTATCCCGATCGATATACACTATGGATGGAATCTAAAAAGGTACGGAATAGAGGATAAAGCATAGCGATAGATAGAGGGATGTCGACTGTCATATTCTTTTTTTATTTCTGTTCAGCAACGAATCTCTTTCATCTCCCATGGCGATACTCTTCTAATGTCGATAAATGCCGTTATCGGCATCGAATCGATCTCGACAGGTCGAGATAAGACAAAGATCCACAAAATGTTCGACGATATTTTCCCATGACAGTGACTCTCAACTCTTGATCTTTAATGGTTAAAAAAAAGAAGAAAAAAAAAAAAACAAAAAAAAAAGGAAAAGAAAAGAAAAAAATTTCTTCCCTATAAAACATCTCGACGATAATATAGGTAAAAGAAATTTGAAAATGAGTTGGAACTATTTCGAGAAACGTTATCGAGTCGTTCCTGTTGTCTTCGTGCTCGTCGTCGTACCAGTTAAAGGGCCACTTTACGCCCGGTAGTATCGTAGATGTAGGTAGTACGCTCGATGGCGTTCCTATCTACGAACGACTAGAAGGCGTCGTCGTCGTCGTCGTCGTCGTCGTCGTCGTCGTCGTCGTCGTCGTCGTCGTCGTCGTCGTCGTCGTTGTCGTTGTCGTTGTCGTTGTCGTTGTCGTAGTCGTGTAGTCTTCGTGTTGCTCGGCAGCCTCGAGCGCAACGAAGACATCCTGTTTAGAGCAAGATCCACGATAGCGATAAGCCGAGGTACAATGCTTTGAATACCCATCCAGCATTCGCGATACCATCTTAACGTTCTCTAAGAGTAAACGAAATTAAATTCGCTCGACGCTTTCGAAGAGAAAGAGAAAGAAAAGAAAAGAGAGAGAGAGGGAGGGAGAGAAAGAGAGAAAGATAGAGATAGATAGAGTGCATTCTCACTGAAACTACAAGTCCTTCGAAACGGATACGAAACGCGTGCTACGCAAGATCGATACCTTTCTTCCCCTTTTCTTTCTCGCAACGAAGAATCAGCTTTTTCTTCATAGATGGTGTTACACGTTCGACACAATCAAATATTTAACAAATTCAATAGATACTTAATGTAAGTGCATTATTACTTTTCCCCGATAGATCGGTAATTTTCTTTTTTTTCTTTCTTTTCTCTTTTCTTTTTTTCTTTTTTTTTTTTACTCGAACATTTCTTTCACGCATATAATAAAAATGAAATGAAACACTAATTTCAACGATATTATCACCGTATAATGTATCTATTATAAACTTAATGAGAACGATGATATACGAAATATCTTGTTTATTTCATTCGAAGTTATTAAAACGATATATCTTTCGACGAAATTCGTCGTCTTTTCTTTCTAACGCGTGAAACAAAAAAAAGCGTGAACGTAGGCACGTATATAAGAGCATAAAAGGGATCCTCGAAATAGCAGCTACCCTTCGTATTCTGTTCGTTCGATGATTTGCGCGCGCGTGTGTTCGGAGTAAGCGAAAGAAGAGAGAAAGAGAGAGAGAGAGAGAGAGAGAGAGAGAGAGGGTGGGAGGGAGGGAGAAAGAAAGTTGAAAAGAGAGAGAAAGAGAGAGAGAAAAAAAAAGAAAAACTAACACGCTAGTCGAAGGTATGTGTTTGATTTTTCCATGAAGTCCCGGATCGCGGGAACGCACTCCGCGGGGGGATGACAATGTACTCCCACGGGAATGGAGGCCTAGCAGCCACCCAGAAAACCACCCTTCTTCTATCTCTCTTCGCGTCTCGGCCCTCCTGATTGTTTCCTACGTGTCTCCTACGCTTTTTCCGATCTTCCTCCTACTATCGCCTATATATTCGGGAGTTTTCGACTAGCTCGCTCTCTCGTTCGTTCATTCCCTTTTCTCCTCTTCTCTCCTCTCCTCTACACGCCTCTCTTCTCCTCTCCTCTCCTCTTCTCTTCTCTTCTCTTCACTTCTCTCGTTTCCAACATCCACGAACCTTCAACGATCCGCCATCTCTCTCTCTCTCTCTCTCTCTCTCTCTCTCTCTCTCTCTCTATCTTTCTCTCTCTTTCTATTTCTCTGTCTCTTTCTCTCTCTCTCTCTCTCTCTCTCTCTCTCTTGCTCTCGCTTAGAAACGGCCGCGGCTTCCAGCACGGCACAGTCGAAAAATTTCCTCGAATTCAATATCCCTCGATATTCTACATAATTCATGAAAATTGAGCCGCCGGCTTTTTTGCCTGAACCCTCCACCTCTTTTTCTCCTTCCTTCCTTCCTTCCTATTCCCTCTCTCTCTCTCTCTCTCTCACCATTTCTCTCTATCTCTTTCTCTCTTTCTTTCTTTCTTTCTTTCTTTCTTTCTATCTTTCTTTCTTTTACTCTAACACATCTTCACGTCCTACATATAGGAACGTTTCCTCGTAGACGAAAGCCAGCAGTGCACCAGTTCTACTTCGATCTCGTCTGCGCGCGTCTAACTTTCTATCGTCTCTCTTTCTCTCTCTCACTCTCTCTCTCTCTCTCTCTCTCTCTCTCTCTCTCTTTCTTTCGTCGGTTTTTCACGAACACCCTCCTACTCGCATCGTTCACCCTTTTCTATCGACGTCAAGCTTCTAGGACAACTCGACGATGCTCGTCCGTCTCAAAAATCGTCACGTTTCTATTGTTTCAAATATTTTGTTTTCCTTTTACCCTCCTTCCCTCTCTGCTTCCTCTCTTCCCATCCACCCCTTCTCCCTTTATTTTTTTCTTTTAATAATAATAATAATAATAATAATAATAATAATATCTTTTATAGGTGACGATTTTTTTCCTGGCTTTTTTTTTTCTTTTCTTTTTTTTTTTTTTTTAGAAAGATTAGTCTGTAAGATGTCGTTTGACATTTACACGAGAAAAGACAAGCGCACATTTTTTATAGTACATATATATATATATATATATATATATATATATATATATATATATATATATAGACGATACCTTACGTAGATACCTAGAAAGGTCGAGAAACACGTGGTCAGGTAGATCGGGCTAAGGGGCCGGCGTTTAATCTAAAGAAATACTGAATAATAGAGGCGAGTTAGACGAGACTCGCGATTGGCTTATACAGTATTCAAGGTTGCTTTCCAACAAAATTCACCTTCTAATTAAGTTCTCGTCTTTAGAGGATTGTTAAGCAAGTTGTCAAGCATTTAACTAGCTTCCCCTACTCTGTTTTCAGATTCTTCCTCAAGTTCTTTCTCAAGTGCAACCAAAACTGCCTTAAGAATGCCGGCAATCCGCGTGACATGAGACGATTTCAGGTAAGACCATTAAAAACTTTTTTATCGTTGATATTATTAAGAATTAAAATTAACCGTTGTTAACCGTTCAGACTTTATATGGGGTCATATAGAATATATGAAAGTTAATTTATCGTCATTGGCGCAAAATGTCTTTACCGAATAATCGGAGTGGTTCTCGTAAGAGAGGGGGAAAAAAAAAAGAAATTTTTTTTTTTTTTTTTTTTTTTTTTTTTTTTTTAATTTCCAAAAGGAAACGTCCCCGGTGAAAAGACAAGAATTTCTCGATGGGGCGACCATCGTCGAAAGTTGAGAGCCCCATCCAAGAGACTTGTAATCCAAGGGGTTGGCAATTAGCTCAGCACGGCATCAGCCAGCCCGTCCCCTTTCCCCGTTTTATCCTTTATCCTCCCTAACGACCCCTCCTACGATCCTCCTACGGACCGACGCCCGTATCTCGCCATCCGGCTTTTCCTCCTTTCGCCGAGACAAAAGACAGAATTAAAAAATAAATTAGCAAAAACCACGTCGCACGTTTTTCCCCTTCCCCATCTTCTCTACGTTCCACTTTCTTCTCCTCCTCCTTCTCCTCCTGCTCATTCTCCTCTTCTTTCTCCTCCTTTACGTTTACTTCCACCAAACGTCTTTTTACTGTACCCTTATCCTTCTCTCTCTCTCTCTCTCTCTCTCTCTCTCTTTTTCTCAATTATATAACAGGGTCGCGCTCAACCAAAATTAAAATACTTATCGCAGTTTCGAATTTGTTTTGGTATTGCTTACCGTCGAAAGTTACGAATTAAAATTTCAGCCCCTTCACAACCCGCGAAAATTTCGCGTAGCTCTGAAGGGAGAACACTCTTAACCCGCTCTTATCCTTCGAGACTTGCCACCGCGTTATTCGGCGGGCTAATACCACCGACTGTGCAAGAAAGTTGGCAAAACTTTGACTGGACAAAAGTTCGCGCGCCGATTTTACGAATGTTACCTACTACTAAGGAATCTGGAACGTGAGAAATTCTTCTCCTTCACTTAGTTTCTCTTACAAAGTGGAAAAGAGGAAAAGAAAGAAAAAAAAGAAAAAAAAAGAAAAAAAAAACGAGAGATAAACTTTGATTCACTAGGTTCGATTAATCATTTTAATTGAGTATCGTCGTTATTCTAACGCTCGTATTTTAACACCGAAATTATCTCTATCTATCTATTTGCGCAAATACACGTTTCCTTTTTATATCTTGTGTAAAGTCGAAATCGCGAGAGTCACGAATTGCATGCCGACTTGTTAGTTATACACGTTATCACATCCGACAAATTTGTTCGTGTTTGCTCACTCGCAAAAAAATATAAGCCCTCTAGTTTATATGTCGTGCAGAAAATTTGCGCTTTAAATGCTTCGATTACTTCGTCCGTTTACGTTTTTAATTCGTAATACTTGTACAGAAACGGAATTCATTGAAACATGAAATTTACGATATTATGGGAAACGTAATAATGTAGTGAATTAAATGAATCTAAAACGATCGTAAATTTTCTCGTTTATATCGTTACTCTGATACGTATAATTACATATATAAATATTTACCTACGTGTCACATATTTTACATGCGATCGATTTATAATACGATTTTCAGCTAATCTTAAAATTTATGTTCCAGGTGATCATATCGACGCAAGTAGGAGTGGAAGGTCCATGGTTAGCGGTATCCGATAACATGTTTGTCCACAACAATAGTAAACACGGACGCAGAGCGAAACGATTGGACCCCAGTGATCCTGGCGAGTACAACAGTGAGTATAGATCAAAGATATAATGGAGTATAATATGTTCCTTTCGAATTGATTTTCTTAAAAATCATTTTTGGCCAAACATCTTCTATCCTCTCTCTATCTATCTATCTATCTACCTCTCTCTCTCTCTCTCTCTCTCTCTCTCTCTCTCTCTTTCAATACCACGATACTCGAGTTTAGTGTACTCTGAACGGGACGATACTTTACGAAAGAGATTACGATCATAATACGCGATTAAAGCGGCGTAACTTGGGTAATCGAGTTTAAGCGTTCGTCTCTTGGATCCCTGCATAGCCACTATATCTCTCACTCTCTCTCTCTCTCTCTCTCTCTCTCTTCCGCGCGCGTTCTCTCAGGCAACTCAGTGGCGTATAATCGATCCCATTAAGTCCGTTATACGTTCTCGTTTAAAGGTAACGTCGTTAAGTAATATACCTCTCTACACAGTTATTTCGCGACAAATTGAACGATTCAAATTGATCTTTGAAATTGTTATATAGAAGAAAACTAAATGTAACCATCTTAATCTTGACATTTATTCCAACCTCATCGTGATGGAGTTTAACGTGCAATTTGATTCGAGGCTCCTCCCACCAATCCACCTTCTTTAGAAGTGGAAAGATCAAAGCTGATTTCCCAAACGATTCACGGTTGTCACTCGCAATTGGAAGGAGCTAGTGTTGCCCCACGTGCGCGGCGTATCCGAGCGAGGCGAACGTGAAAGAGTAAGAGTAAGAGTAAGAGTAAGAGTAAGAGTAAGAGTAAGAGAGAAACAGATAGAGAAAGAGAGGGAGAGGGAGAGAGAGAGAGAGAGGGGGGGAGAGAGGGAGAGAGAAAGAGAGGAGAATACTGGTTTTCTTCGGGATCGGTATAACGACTCGGGAGGTACGGCGAAGAGGCGGAATCGTAAGGAGGGCCGAAGGAGGCTGGGATATAAGGAGTCATAGGGCAATTCAGCAAAGTTTGGCGTCGGCCGCGCATACAAACGGCTGATATCGCGCGGATACCCCTCGCTACACTCACTCTCTCGCGTGCACTCATTTCTCTCTCTCTCTCTCTCTCTCTCTCTCTCTCTCTCTCTTTCTTTCTCTTTCTCTCTTTCTTCTTTCATTCTCTCTTTCTTTCTTTCCCTTTCTTTTCTTTATCCTTTTCAACCTTCTCTTTTTCTTATTCCTCTTCTGAGTCTCTCCCGCTCGTCGTTCCTACAACGCCAAGACAAGATGTAAATCAATGGGATGCGGGAAAACGAAGGATCCTTCCTTCTCCTTCCACTTTCCATCTTCTTATTCTTTTCTTTCCTTTCGCTCTTTCTCTTTCCTTCTTCTTTATCTCTTTTTATTTCTTTTCCCCCCTTTGTCTGGTTGGCTGCCACACCAAGAGCAAAGACACGAAGAGAGAACGGAATTGGCCCTCTCCTCTCCTTTCCTCGAGCTTTTCGTCTTCCTCACTCTTTTACTCTCTTTCTCTTTCTCTCTTTTTTTCTTTCTCTTTCTCTCTTTTTTTCATTCTCTTTCTCTCTCTCTCTCTCTCTCTCTCTCTTTCTCTTTCTATCTTTTTGCTTTCTCGTCTCCCTCTTTCGCACGCCGACCGTGCCGTGGCGCGTTGGTTTGTGAATGCTAAGTTTAAGCTATCTCGTGGCACCACCCCCGTTCGCTCACCCTCTCAAGCCCACTGACGCCATACCGCCACCACCACCACCACCAACACACATTCGCTCTTTCCAAATCCCCTCGCTAGCTACCCCCGAAACGCTGGAACGAGCATACCAATGAGAAAAGACCGAGAGAAAGCTCGGCCGCGACGTTTCTCTTGCTTTTTCCTGCCAGTGTATCATTCGATTTCTACTTCTTCTTCTTCTTCTTCTTCTTCTTCTTCTTCTTCTTCTTCTTCTTCTTCTTCTTCTTTTTCTTTTTCTTTTTATTTCTCTTCTTTTCCTTTTTTCTCCTTCTCCTTCTTCCTTTTTCTTTTGCATCTTCTTTTTCCTTTTATTTATATAGTATACTAGTACGTATACAAAAGAAAAAGATTTTTCACTTTGAATTAATGCATTTTATCATTACGATTTTATTTTAACGATGATAAGCGATGATAAAGAGATCCTTAATATATTCGTGTAAACAATCCGGGTGTTGGAATAACAACGCGACTCTTCGAATTCGAAGGATGGTAAAGGAAGAGCTTGCAGAGGGTCGTAGAGGGTTGAGAGAGTCGAGAGAGAGTAGCACCCCTTACCATTCAATGGCACGGGGGATTTTATTTATTCCGAGTTGGTACGCTTGTTCCGGTCTTCTCTACCGAATCCCTCTTTTCAACTCTCCTCCATTTCCTCCTTCTATTCTACCACCACTACTACTAACATCACCGCCACCGCCACCACCACCATCACCACTACCACTACATTCTCCTCTTCCTCCACCTTCCCATGTTACTCTTCTTTCTCCCACTACCCTATCGCTCGACAATTCCCTACCTAGGATGGTTGCCAAAACGGCTGCTTCCGTTTAACGACTTTCTTCTATACCGAACGCAATAAATACCTACGTCCCATTCAAGAATCTTCGTTTTCAGACAAAGTTGAAACTTTTAAACGGCCCGTCTCACCCCTTCCACCCCCCCTCTCTCTCTCTCTCTATCTCTCCCTTTCTTGGTTCCATTCTTACTTACTTTTCATCGTTTCAAAGTTTCAATCGTAATATTCATAATCGTTATCGTATATTTCAAATCGATCGATCGATCGCACGATTTCGATCTGATTAAAAAAAAAAAAAATCGATAATATCGATTCTAATGGATTTAAAAGAGAAAAGTTTTCAACATTTCAGAGAACATTCCGAACGAGCCATCTATGTAAGTCTCTTAAGCTTCGTGAGATTTATCTTTCGGAGAGTGGATCCATAGTAGAAAGTGTTTGAGCGTCACTGGGAGCAATATACCATGATGTCAGCCACTCTGCCGTGGCTCCGCTTTGCCAGGGTCGGTGCCGGGGGTGGTTTGGCTTCGCTGGGGTACAAAATGATATCATTGGGTTATAAATTCCAAGCAGAGACACCGGCGCCCCGATCGTCCCCCCTCCCCTTCTTCCTTCTTGTTACAACCCTTCTCTGGATCCTCCGACCCTCGTCCTCTCTTCTTCCTTTCCTCCCTCTTTCACCCTCTCTCTCTCTCTCTCTCTCTCTTTCTCTCTCTCTCTTTCTCTCTCTCTATATATATATATTTCTCTTTCTCTCTACCTTTCTCCGTTTCTCCTTTATACGTCCTCTCTCCGTTTTCACGTCCGGAACCAACCCCATGACTCTGAGAAATATATCTGCCACTTGGCCTCGACCGAATAAACAGAATATCCAGATAATTTTCCATATCCCATTCCTCGATGCAGCCACGATTTTCTCCTAGACACTTTTTCCATGTTTCTTTCTGTATCCGATCGTTCCTTCTTATTTCGTCCGTTCCATTTCACTCAGGAGGGTAGCGTTATACGTATTATTATCAACGTAAAAACGACAAGGGTCTTTAACGCTTGACATCTTTTTCACACAGGTTTGTATCAACCCATACCACTTCAGACACCCTGCATAAAGGCGATATCGCCGAACGAGGGTTGGACGACGGGTGGATCAACCGTAATAATCATAGGCGAGAACTTTTTCGACGGGCTTCAAGTTGTTTTTGGATCTATGCTGGTTTGGAGTGAGGTCAGCTTAATTAAAAGAGATCGAATATCTTCGAACGTAGCGACAAGTTATTTTTTTTTTTTTTTTCTTTTGTCTTTCATTTAAAGAAATTCGACGAAGCTTTATTCGTAATCTTTTTTATTTACAGATAATTACTCCGAACGCGATCAGGGTACAGACGCCGCATAGAGAGATACCGGGTGTTGTCGAAGTAACGCTTTCATACAAAAGCAAACAATTTTGTAAGGGGGCACCTGGCCGATTCGTTTACGTCTGTAAGTAATACGTCTGATTGATCTATATTTTTCAATTAAGAACAAAAAAGACAAGAGAGAGCAAAAAAAAAAAAAAAGAAAAAGAAACATAGCAAGACAGAAAATGATCGTGTGTTTCTTGTCGAATTGCAGCTTTAAACGAGCCAACGATCGACTATGGTTTTCAAAGGTTACAAAAATTAATTCCACGACATCCAGGGGATCCGGAAAAATTGCCAAAAGAAATAATATTGAAACGAGCAGCGGATTTAGCGGAAGCATTGTACAGTATGCCAAGGAGCGGAAACGCGGGTATAGCGGGGGCGTCGAGGAGTCCAGGAGCGGGACACCCACCGGCGCCCCCGACTTCGAGTTCGGCGACAGCGTTCAACTCGTATACAGGACAACTCGCCGTGACGGTGCAAGAGAATGGTAGTGCTACAAAGTGGACGGACGGTAAGTAACAATAACTCCAAGGAAGTTTCCTTCATGTATAACTCGTCGCTCGAAGAAAAGGAGGAAGAGACAAGCGCGAGATCAGCATCCGACGGATACATTTTGACACGACTGACAAAACATCGCCTCGACGTCTATCGCATCGATGCCGTTTCATTGCATAATACGCTGTCATCTTGGTATCGTCTTCGATTTACCTTTTACTTTTGATATCGCTCGTATGAGATAATTTTCGACAAAAAGAAAAAAAAAAGAAATAAATAAATAAAACACATTTGTAGATTTAAAAAAAATTATATCGGTATGGAAAAAAAAAAAAAAAAGAAAAAATAAAAGAAGAAAAATTTCATCTACGTTCTCACTTGAAGAGAACTATAGATAGATAGAGAAATAGTATCGATATAAACTATGTCAAGGATACATTGTCGGTCGTATCAAAGCGAGCCACATTCGACGTACGATGAGCGATGAGATATACTTACGAGTTCGTCTGACGGGCAGGTTTCTATTTCTAGACGGTAGTTCCGTGACGACAGGAGCCGCGGCAGGTGGCGGAGGGGGCGGTGGGAGCGTAGGGGGCAGTGTAGGTGGTAGCGTCGGGGGTACGGCCGATGCTTACAGACAAAGCAGCAGCGCCAGTCCGCGAGGGGTTGTAACCGGTGGTGGTTATTGCGGAAGTTCGGCTAGCACGCCGCACAGCCACAGCACCAACGGCAGCTATTCCGTTGCGAATCCATACACTGGAAGTCCGACTCTTTACACGTCGCGTAAGTTCTTTCTTTGTTTAACTTTTCTTCTTTCTCTCTCTCTCTCTCTCTCTCTCTCTCTCTCTTTCTCTCTCTGTCTCTCTCTCTCTCTCTCATTCTTTTTTCACTCGTCCTCTATTTATCACAAGCTCGAGTTCTCGATTTGATTATCCTTGAAACCCGTTGATCTCACCCATGTAGCGCTTATTCACGTTATTTTACACGATTAGCAAGCACGCACACACACACACACACACACACACACACACACACACTCACTCACTCACTCACTCACTCACTCACTCACTCACTCACTCAGTCACTCACACAGTCATTCATTCAGTCTCTCTTTATGGTTTTTTCCTTATGTGGAATTTTCGTTTTAGCGCACGAACAATACGGCATTTTCTATACGTCCGGGGACGGGAGTGCGTTCGCCCCTGTAGTACGACCACCGACCACCTCAGTCCCACCGCACTGGTCCACACAGCACCACCTCGCTACAGCCGCCCAGTAACCGCTAACCGTCCACCATCACCACCACCACCATCACCATCACAACTACCCTACGCGCTGAGATTAAAGAGTTATCAGAGAGACATGCACGAACGACGAGACTCGAGAATGTAGGTACATTCATTTACGATCTTCCTTTTGGCCGGCATTTCTATTCGATCATATTTTTAATTGGATAATCGAATGACAGCCAATTAATAAGGATAGTGAAAGTCGAACATATGCACCGCTTCTTCTTTTTTTTTTTTTTCTCTTTTTTTTTTTGCCAATTTCATTATTTCTTCCTTGCTTATGTAGGTATCTTAGAAAAGATATCGAACGAGATAACGAGCGAGTTATCTCTGCCTTTTTTCGTTAATACGTTTAACAGAACGTTCGAACGTTCGACGACTACGTCATCGAAGTCGTTAGAACGATCGTTCCCGTTGGCACGTGTCTGCATATGGAATCGTGCCCCTACGTACCGTGGAAGTAAGTCGCGTAAAAGACGATGAGAACGGCCATGAACTCGATGTGTAGGAAAATAAAGAAGAAAAAAAGAAAAAGAAAAAAAAACCCTCTCCCCCCCCCTCCCCGAGAAAAAAGAGAAAAAGAGAAAAAATGAAAGATAAAAGAACACGAGAAAAGAGAAAAGAGAAAGAAAAATAGAAAGAGAGAGAGAGAGAGAGAGAGAGAAAGAGAGACACGCACACATATAGAAAAAAAAAAGAAAGAAAGAAAGAAAGAAAAAAAAAAAAAAAGAGATAAAGTCGTACAAAAGTCGCGTATCGCTGAAAATAGTAAAATGAAAGGGAAGCATCGGGTACGGTTCAAGGATAAAATCCCATTTACGTGCTTTATCCCATAAATGGTCATAGAAAATGATGTTCGCTTCTAAATCGCTCGCTCGCGATAATCTCGATGTATACCTCTCGAAGTTTACCTTAACTTTCGTGAACGTCTCTCACGTTCTTCCTAGTATATTGTTTTTTTTTTCCTTTCTTTCTTTCTTTCTTTCTTCTTTCTTTGACCCTCCCCTCCCCATCCCCACCACTTTTCTTTCCTATCCTTTTCTTTACTTATCATTTCATTTCATTTCATTTCATTTCATTTCATTTGTCTTTCCTTAATCGTTAACCAAGACATATATTTATTCGTTTCGTAAAATATGACGGCAGAGGCGATTACTAACGTATAACCGACAGTGGGCATGTTGTAGGATTAGGAGAGGTGGTCGGCTCACCGTTCAACATGAATCCATTTGTGTTGCCAACATGCAGCCAGGGCTACTCGACCACCGGCAGTCCGCTACTCTCGTCGAACGGCAAATAGTGTTATGAGATGTAAAACTACGATGGATGAAGGGGCTGAGGTGCCATCATGGGAAGAGGACTTTGCGTGCCGAGAGATAAGGACGGATCAAGCGCGATGTCCCCTTTCCTATTAACCTCTTCCTATTTCTATTTCCTTTCTTCTCTCTTTTTCATTCACCATCTCTCTCTTTTCTCTCTCTCTCTCTCTCTCTCTCTTTCCTTCTTTTTTTCTTTCTTTCTTTCTTTCTCTCTCTCTCTCTCTCTCTCTCTCTCTCTCTCTCTCTCTCTCTCTCTCTGTCTTTCTTCCTTTTTCTCTCACAAATTTTACTTACTTCTCAAGTGGACAAATAACGATAAATCAATCGCGTACGATTTCCGTCGTAAGAGTCAAAGTATCTCTCGACGGCGCAAAGAATAATTCTATGATCGAAAAGATTCTCGAATTTCTTTTTTTCTTTTCTTTCCTTCTTTCTTTCTTTTCTCTTTTTCTTTCTTCTTAACTTCATTTCTTTTTACGATCGTGATATAATTAACGACGAATCATACATATCGTACAACGAGATATGGTGTCACAACGATGGAATAACATCGACGTATAAAGATATGATTTTATTTTCAATATTTTGACTTTAATAAAAGCTATTATCTCATTTGAATTTTATTAGCTCTTTTCGATTTCTCGGTTTTTCTTTTCTCGTTTTTCTATTTATATACAGCTTTTGTTATAATGTTCGCAAATCAATGCACGAAGGATTAATCGATTGAAAAAAAGTTTGTTGCATTCGAACGTCATTGAGAGATATTCAACGATACACGTATCTATGTATATCTATGAATGCAAATGTTTAAATGAAAAAGAATTGTGACACCATTATAAGGGACATATCGATTAGCGGTTGAGCAAACAGACTCGATAGTTTTTAGAGAGCATTTTCGAATTGAACAAAATTTTATCCTCCTAGTCCCCCTTTATCCAATTGATCCTTTTACTCCATCCCTATAACCCTCCCACACCCACCATCCTCACCTCATATCTTCCCTATTATGCTCCGAAAACCCACCCACCCACGCCTACGTTTTAAAAGACTAACCGACTTATCTCGCCTAGATAGAATTGATATTTAACATATTGTAATTTGTAAATTATCTGTAAATATTGTTGCGATGTACAAAAAGACAAAACTATTTGCGATAGCTCGAGCGAGCGAGACGATTATTAAAGTGCGATAATAGAGGAAAAGGTTATATAGGATTGTAAATATTATATCGTAGAGAGAGAAAAAAAAAAGAAACAAAAAAAAAAAAAGAAAAAAAAACAAAGAAAAAAAAAAGAAAAAAAAAAAAAAGGCCCGTAGCTTATCCGTATTATAATTGTACTTAACAACGCCATCCAATTTTTTAACGAACCTATCGGCGATCGAGCGCGAAATTTGATTTTCGCGCTTCGCTCTTCGATCCTCAAACTCGAGCCAACTAAATAATTTCTTATTACGATCGTCTACGTTTTCTCGCTGTCTATCACGTCTAATCGATTTATACAAATTCGATTGAGGGGAAAGGAAAATAAAAATAAAAATAAAAATAAAAAAAAAAAAAAAAGAAAAAAAAAACCAAAAAAAGAAAGAAGAAAATTAATCCGACTGTGACACGAGAACATTGAAAAGTTGGACCGAGCGCGATCTATAATCGAAGTAACAGTCGATAACGAATTCGTTTGATAAGCCACCCAAATTTACGGGACATACTCACACGAATCACGAAGAAAGTATACGATGCCATTATAAATCAACGAGAAATAAAACTTTCGATTAGCCCAGATTTTACCAGTACACTTCAACGAGCACGATGATGCGTTCGTCGTATCGTTTTTGTCTGAACGAAGCGTCGCCGTTGGAATTATTATTGTAAAAAGTTCCTTTTTTGCATATCGACCTTATCGGGAGATTGCAATTTTCTATGGCGATAATAAGTCCATTGGAAATGCAATATCCTTATCTGGGAATGAACGGAACTCAGTCGTCTTGTGATCTTAATTAATAAAATATCTATAGTTCGGTTATATAATTTTTAATTCGATCACGCACACAATCACATCTTAAGTAGGACGCGTCGTTCTTGTACGCATGCGAAATTGCGCGTGTAGACATTCGAGCGTACGAGCACTCTCGTCGTTGTATATTAAAATAAATTAAACTTACATTTTTGAGAATTAAAAAGATGGACCATATTGTGTTAGCTAACGTCATCAACCTATCTTTATCATTCTTTCTTTCTCTCTCACTTTCTCTCCCTCTCTCTCTCTCTCTCTCTCTCTCTCTCTCTCTATCTTTTTTACAATTGTACGCGTGTATATATATATATATATATATATATATATATATATATATATATGTATATACGCACGATACGCATAGATTATGCTCTAATCATTTATCGATCAACACATTTAATATCTCTCACATACAATCGAGGATCTACCCTCTTCTTTTCAAGATTCCTAGTAAGTATGCGTTAAAGAATTTACGAACTTCGTACGTCATAATAGTTTGATTTGCGTTATATTTGCAGAATACATATTAGTTGACAAAAATAGTTTATTAGTTGATGATTAACATTGTTAAGTATCTTATTAAATAAAATGATAGAAATATTATAGCTGGCTTCTTTCTTGCACTTTTTATTACGATGATACTTCAAAAAAAAAAAAAAACAAAAAAAAAAAAACATAATAATAACTTCGAACACGACGATAACAACGACAACAACGATAACAACAACAATATCGAGTCAAAGATTTTACATTCAGTCTAGTTAACGTGATAATAATCGATATCGTGAAAAGGTAATAAGGATTATAGCTAATCGTTGAAAGCGCATAGTGGACGACCCATTCAGTCCCGAGAGAACGCGCATTCGATTTAACAAATAGCGAAACAGGATCTCCAAGACCACTTCGAAACGATTAGTTCACATGGTGTCCTGTTACCTCAGGCCACCAAACGATGCCGTGTATGATGTACGTTATTGTAAGGCTGTTTGCGTTATTAGATTTAGATCGGCTGGAGCACGGCACGTGGCTAGGGCTGCACGTGTCACACTACAAACGTTACAACGTGAGTATAATACAAAATCGTTTCTCTCTCTCTCTCTCTCTCTCTCTTTCTCTCTCATAGTCGGTGTATTGCTTCCTTTTATCCTCGTGCCTAGAGCTAACACTTCCCATACGTATACTCGATTGTTTTTCTCCCAAAGATTACATTGATTTTTCTTTTTTGTTACAATATCCTCTTCGATAACGATAACGATAGATTATTATAAAATAATAATTGTAAATGTTGTTTATATATTAGAAAAAAATTACGTATAGATTTAGAGAAGATTTAGAAAAATGCGAAAAAAAAATTTATGTTTCTCTACTTTTTTATAATACGTACAATTTTTAGATAGGAAAGTCTACAGGTAAATGACGAAAAATACTTTTCACGGACAAAACTTTGTATCAAGAGAGCATAAGATATACAGAGGTAGTACGAAAAAATCTTTCTAATTATTTCAATCTCATGTTTTCCTATTACAAAATCAAATTGATAGGAATATTTGGCTAAAGTATTACAAAAAGAATATTATATTAGGAGAACGTAATGTGTAAAGAGATGGCACATATTAAAATTTTTTACTTTTTCAAAATTTGCTCGATAGATAACTTATCGACCGATCAAGTCAACTGAATTACCGACATTCTACATTCTTATCGACGCATAATTTTCTTGCTGTGTCGGTACAAGTGATGGTATGTTATCAACATTCGTTTAAATTTGTTCTATCGTTGGTAATTTACCGACTGATAGTTATTACCAACCTTCGTTATAAAATCTTTGTTGATTTTAAATTTGTGCTCGATTGGTAATCTATCGAGCGATGATAAGCTATCGATATTTTATGTTCTAAAATCCTACTCCGTAAAATTTTTTTGCTTTGTAAAAGATAAGTTATTTATATGCTACAAGTGAATTTATAAATTGCAAAGACATAAAGCTTAAGGAGGTACTACAAAAAATAATTTATACTACTTTTGGATAATGTTTTTCTTAAATATCGTCTAATTTGAGGGGAAAATTTTGGGAAATACCACGAAGAGAACATTTTATCAGGATAACATGAAGTCAACGAAAGTGGCACGAAAAATCTACTACTTCTTATTAAATTATGTTCTTCTAATACAAAGTTCGATTTGCTGGAAAATTGTTGAATGTATCGTTATTGAAAATTGAGAAAATAGCCGTTAAAATGGAAAAATCTAATGAATATAATTCATAGAATCTTTCATTCAATCTTTCAAAAGAGAATAATTATTACAACTAATTGTATATTCATATATAGGAAAGAAAGATACACATGATGTAAGAGAATATAGTTATGCTTTCTATAATATATCATAGTAATTATAATATACCATAGTAATTATAGTCTACATTTTATTTGACTACAATAAATGATATTATGATTGACACTACAAGTATTTCCTTATACGAATTCATTATATGAATTCTGTAATATGTCTATCAGTACACATCTTTTTATTCACCGACTGCATCTACGACAAATATACTTTCTATCGTCTAATAAATAAATGAAAGATCGAAATCCTATTTATATTTATTTAAATTATAAGATTTATAATTATTTAATTTCTTCGATATAGATTATAAATCAGATACGATAAAATAAAGGAGATGCTTTAAAGTTTCAATTAAGACAAAATTTATGTAAAAAAAAGTATCATTAATGTAACAACAATAAAATTAGAATTATAATTAAAAAAATATAATTATGTAAAAAAAAGAAATAGTTATTTTTAAGAAAAAAAAAAAAAAAAGAAAGAAAAAAAAATTTTCTTTGCCAGGTGTGGGGTTCGAACCCACGCTCCCATCCGGGAACCAGAACTTAAATCTGGCGCCTTAGACCGCTCGGCCAACCTGGCTTTCGTATTTACGTTTGCCTTAAAATTGTATTTAAATCAATGGATTTTTAATTAGAGCAAAATTAAAATTTGTAATTGTAAATTTATGCAAAAGAAAAAAATATTTACACCATAAAATTCATATAACGTATGACATATATTAAAGACTTGTTTTAATTTTTATTAAATGTCCAGTCATCGTCATCGAGATAAAATTTTATTACTATACGAATGAAAATGAATAAATTTGAAATACTGTCGATATATCGATAGATGTGTACGCACATTGATATTTGTGATATCAATTAAAAAAAGAAAAAAAAAGAAAAAAAGAAAAAAAAAAGCAAAAGAATATTAAATAAGAAAATGAAAGTATTAAAAAGTAGGCAATGGGAAGAAATAAATGTA
>NC_060958.1:8816936-8859436 GCF_910589235.1 Vespa crabro | reverse complement strand
CGTAATTAAATTTCGGAAAGGACCGAATATGTAATATCATTAACATTAAATTCTATTCGTTGTTTTGTAAATATTACGCGTTAAGATCGTCTATGATCGATAAGAAATATGCATATTAGTTTTATGTTTAATTAATGCTTTAATTCGTCGTATTATATACGAATTGATCGATATTTTCAAAGCGAATGATTTGTTTCGTAGGATAGTTGCCGATCGATCCAAAGTTCGTCGAATTTTTCCCAAGAGAAAATGTAATCTATTTTTATTATAACGTTTAGAAATTAACATATATGTATATATATATATATATATGTATATATATATATATATATATATATATATAAAATAATGTCCTTTCTTACCATCTGTTGACTGCTCTTAGCGAGTTTCCGGATATGATTGGAATCCTTCTTTCCGGGTACCCAATTTGGAATGTATTGATGCTCATGAACGCCGATCCTAACGCGGTCGTAAAGATACTCGTAATCACGATTGAGATAATCCTGAAGCATTAGCTGATGCTGCAATTTCAAATCGCTCAAGATCGAGTCTAATTCCTGCTGTGAATCCTCGTAAGAATCTTGTTCGATAACCTCGCCGCATGGCAAGTGCCAAGGAGGAGGAGCCGTCAAAGATCTGACGTTTCTATTCGGTGCTGCAACGGCAACAGCGAGAAGAGTTAAGAAAATCCATTTCGTTCTCATTTCGTTACTCATCGTTGTTGTCCTCTTCTTTTCTTTTTATCACAATTGACACGATTTATATCTTCTTCTTATATGTATATATATATATATGTCTATATATATATATATATATATGTATATACTATCTTAGGAATTAAATCACACTATTATTTTGTCTTATCACAATATTCGATTTATTATATCGTGTTCCCTTCGATAGATATAAGATTTCGATGATTCGATCAGATCCGAAAGAAATACGTTTTATTTATTTTTTCTTTTTTTCTTTTTTTCCTTTTTTTTTTTTTTCTTTTTTTTTTTTTAATCGTCACAGAAAGAAGATATTACTTTTTTCTCAAAGAAATTTCTTTTCTAGAAATATTTTCGGAAGGGACGAAGAAATATTTCCTATACCGTTCGACTTCCCAACTCGACTCAATGTTCCCGATTGGCGTGAGATCTTCAACTGAGATTGTCAAACCCTCCTCCTTACTCCTTATATATGGGATTGTGTAAACAATCGAACATACGTACGCACGTTTGACGTCTCGTGCGGCCCAACGGCCGCTCGGCAGGGTGGCCGTAAAGCTATTGTCCATAGTTTTTCGCCGATATACGCGCGAGACGTTGAAAATCCCGAGATAATCGAAACGAAAATTCTACGAAGTATAGGATCGTTTAGAAGGATCCTGACTTACTTAATACGATCGATACAAGGATGAATGAGACTATGTTGCGCGATGATTTTCGTTCAATTTCGTTAACCGATTAACAAATTATAATTGTGATATTATTCGTTGTAACTTAACAATAATTAAATTCTTTTAACAATAAAGATAACATTTCTTAGCGTATGATCTATGATCTATGTAGGTTCTAATCGACGTGTAAAAAGAAAAGAAGAGAAAAGAAAAGGGGAAAAAACATATGTTACAACGTGATACTTAATCTTAAACTTGGAATTTTTTTTCTTTTTATCCTTTCTCTTCTTCGATCTTTCCAACGTTGTAATTTAGAAGAGAGAGAGAGAGAGAGAGAGAGAGAGAGAGAGAGATAACGCGCTTTCAGACACGAAGAGAGGTCAGTTTACTCTCCTTTCCGGCATTCCTTTCGCGGAAGATGGTACAAAAGTATATGGAGTTATCCAAATTTATCCGAATGACGTGTTAACATTGGCGCTTAGTAATTCAATAACTTTTCGTGGATTTCGCCCACGTGTTATAGACATATCGATTTTCTTCGAACCCATCGGTCGACATATCGAGTCACTGGATTTTACTCTCCGTTCATTCGCAACAATCAAGTATACAATGAAATTGTAAAAAATCTTTTGGTTTAGGCATTACACAGACGCAAATATAGCGATTTGTTTGCAATATGATTCAAATGGGAAAGCCATCGAAGAATTTATTAAACCGTCGATATGATTTATTAGGACCAACAAAATGATCGAGAATCGTATCTCGAAAGATTAGAAAACAAAAGAAAAGAAAATAATATTATATACAGTAGATTATGAAATCTATGTTTAATGGGGTAAATGGGTTAAGTATTGTCTTTTCTCGGATTCTTCTCATTGATGGAATCTCCAGCGTGTAATTAATATAATTCTTGAAGGATGACATTAATAAAATGAATAAATCGATAATCTGATAAATACAGAAGTACGGTCATTGTCTCGTTAAAAATTAGCAAATATCAAGGAAGGTGTGGTACCAGGATGGAAAGGAAATGACGTGATATATCGTATCTTAGATATGTACGTAATATTGTTATTTTTCTTTTGTCTAAAGGAATTAAAAATGTTGATATATTAATGTTGCATTAAATCCATGGATTTATCCGTATTAAGGAATGTACGGTTGGAACATTTGCGTGGATTTAACGCGAAATCCGTACCGAAGACCTGACGTCAAGTAGTCAATAATTTTACAAGGGAAAGAGCTGCTCTCGGTAAGCGACAAAAAATTGTGAATGAAGCTCGACGTAACACGATCGTACGTCGTCGACGGCGTTGATCGAACGCGCGTAGACACTTCGTAGGACACGAGCCATATAAGGCGATACTATAATTAGATTCTCCTGCAGATTCAACGAACTAAGATTAGATTCTCTCACGCTGGATTAGCACAATAATGGAGTATATGAAAGAGAGAGAGAGAGAGAGAGAGAGAGAGAGAGAGAGAGAACGAGGGAAAACACACGATCTTTCTTATTATTCCACGTACTTGTAATTATTTATCAGGGTCAAAGAGAAATAAACTATCGTTATTAGTAAAATTTATATGTTCACTATATTTTCGCGATCATAATGTAATTTCGCGTGACTGATCGAGAATGACTGACTGGTTGGCTATCTGACTGACTCGCCGACTGGATTGTTGGTTGGATGATTCTGATGTTTGGGTGCATACAACGATGCGTCGATATCCTTTATTGGCGATTCGTAATGTGCTACGAGAAAGGTTTGACGACTTACCGATAGATAAGGAATGCGATAAAAAGAGTAAGGAATAAATTGGGAGCGGTGTATCTTTATCGCGTTATCTGATCTTGATCTTTGCAGGAAGTGTATCTTCCGTTTAAAAAAAAAAAAAAAATATATATATATAAAAAAAAAAAAAAAATAAAGAAAGAAAGAAAGAAAAAGGGGAATGGATTAAAAAAGTTTTGCAATATTTGTCGGACAAAATATTTTCTACGCCTTGACTTATAAATTATCAAATTGTTTTTGTAAAACGTGATTCTTGCAAAAATGTTGTTACTGTAATCAAGGTATCAGACATCGTAGTAATATTAATGATTACTTCTTTTAACAACATGCACTCCTATTACTATTTCGGTACTCTTGTAAACGGTTTTCGAATCGATAGTCATTTTCGATACGATCGAAAATAACAGATACCAAGCTGACAATTGAATAACAAAATTCACAAAAATGCTCATTAACTTTTAATTTGACGTTATGCCTAAACTTAAGTATCCTGAGATGCTTACACTCTTCTTATCGTAGGTAACGGGGGATTATTATTTCAATAAGAGGAAGAAAAAAAGAAAAATGAAATATGAAAAAAAAAAAAAAGAAAAGAAAAGAAAAGAACATTTCGTACTTAATGCATATCGGCCAAATATGTATATACATTGCATTATTATACTTGCCAGACTTGACGCATTATTTTCACGCGCGAACGCTTTACGCGACCTTATTGCGACATCTCGGCCATGCGACGCCGACAACTCGGATTAAACTTACATGTTTTGGCCAGACATTCGTTGTTGATAACGTACGACTCGCAAGCAACGCGATTCATGCTTTCCGCGTACTTTCGATTAAAATCGAAATCGAATTGCAGTATCATTGAAACGCTTCAAAAAAAGAAAAAAAAAAAAACGAAAGGAAGGTTAACGAATGGTGGCCAGAGAGGAGGGAGGGTTGCGGTTGAGAGGCAAGGGAGGAAGGAAAAAAAAATTACATTTGTGCCGTACTACGGTACAAAAACATCGAATTTATTCGAGACGATTATACGCAAGTAAAAGGAAAAAAAATGACAAATAAATAATATATGCGATGGTAACGTGATATAATAAATAGATCAGAAACGTTATGTAAGTATGCTTGTACGTCGAATAAATATATATATATACATATACACACATATATATATATATATATATATATATATATATATACATATATAATACGTATACTCGATATAATGCAATGGAGAAAAATAATAACTAAGAGAAAGAAAAAGAAAAAAAAAAAAAGAAAAGAAAAAAGAGACAGAAAAATTAATATATGACGGCGAGCGTGAAAATTCGCAAAATACCTATGCAGATCGCACTTTCGTCATTGTCGTTTCTTTTTTTTTTTTTTGCTTTTTTTTTTTGTTTTTTTTTATTTTGTTTTTTTTTTCATTTTTTTTTATTGTTTTTTTGTTGTTTTTTTTTTTTTTTTATTTATTTATTTATTTATTAATACGAAAAATACTTTCTAAAATTGTTGAGCGGCGTGTGCGCTGTTTTACTCGATCCTAAAACTTGCCTTTACACGCTACTACAAGTTACAAATACAAAGAAAAATAGATAAAATGAAAGACGAAGAAAGCGAGAGATAGAGAGAGAGAGAACGAGAGAGAAAGAAAGGGGGAGAGAGAGAGAGAGAGAGAGAGAGAGAGAGAAAGAGAGAGATTGAGATAAAGTAGAAATTAAAAATATACCGAGTGTTATATTATTCACTTCGGCGTCCAGGTAAAAGGGTAGATACGTATACAAAAAGCTCCGCAGAATTCTCCGCTGAGAAGTTCTGCTTTTTCTCGAGAAACAAAAATTTCGACTCGAGAATACTATTTATCACCTACTACAAAGATTATTATTTTAAAAATACGAGAAAAAGAGAGAAAGAGAAAAAGAGAGAGAGAGAGAGAGAGAGAGAGAGAGAAAGAGAGAGAGAGAGAGATAGAGAGAAAGATAGAGAGATATAAAGTACACGAGAAAGAGATAAAGTTGTCATGTTCGCGGAGAAGAAAGAGATTCTATTGTGAAGACGAGAAAATAGTAGAAAAAGATAGATAAAGAGGAAAATAGTCTAACGGTTTTAAGTACGTATGGTACGCGTTCGACTATATATATATATATATATATATATATATATATATATATATATATATATATATATATATATATATACGATGATACTTATATACATGCACCTATGTATAAAACGTAGGAACTCTGTACGGTCCGCGTACGCTCGGGATATCACAGCTAAACATCAAGCTTTCGCCCGCAGACGTTAAAGCTACAATAAATAAAGTTTGTTTGTTTGTTTGTTTTTTTCTTTTCTTTTTTTTTCTTTTTTTTTTCCTTTCTTTCTTTCTTTCTTTCTTTCTTTCTTTCTTTCTTTCTTTTTCTCATAAATCGTGGTATAATAATCGAGCGATTATTTTCACTTGTCCTTTATCTAACGCGAGAGAACGATGCGTTTTGATTTTTTGACGAACTTTTAAGATTTATCTTAAAGAGACTACGGACGATTGGTCTCTTTTTGTGTTTTACACTTTTTTTCCTTTTGTTTTTCTTCTTCTTCTTCTTCTTCTTCTTCTTCCTTTTTTTTTCTTTTTAATTCCTTTTCTTCCTCTTCTTCTTCTTCTTCTTCTTCTCCTCCTTCTTCCTGTATTTTTTTCTCTTCATCTTCTTATCTTCTTAAAACGCATCCCTCCTCGGTCTCCCGCGTTTCGACGAGTGTTCCTAAACGTGCGCGCTCTCTCATAATTATTTGTAGAAAAACAAACAAAAAAAAGAAAAAAAAAAAAGAAAACGAAAAGAAGAAGAAAAAAAAAAGGAAAGAAGAAGAAAAGTACGTATGGCTACGTGATTTTCAGGTGCATGCCTCCTCGACGCTATATTCTCCGATCGATCGAGCTAATCGCCTTCTACTACATATAGCGTCGATCGATAAGTCTCTCTGTGCATCAACGTTATTATTAACCGCTATTATTAGTTATTACGCGTTATTAGATATAATACTGTTTCGAAGTAAATCTCTTAATACTGGTCCCCTAGTGAAAATTACGGCTGGACCGCCAACCGAACGTATATATGTACGTATGTATGTATGTATGTATGTATGTATGTATGTATGTATGTATGTATGTAGATAAATTTATCATAATGTAAAATAAAAGAGGAAAAATATTTTCTTTTGAATAATTCGATCGTATTTGAGTTTCTATATTAAATGTCATCTCTTTCTGTCGATCGAGAATGAAGCATTAAAGCTTAAAACGTAAAGAAAATTAATGATCGTGGCGATGCAATAAATAGAAGAACATATGCAAATGATGTCAATGTGTGTGTCCGTGCGTGTGCGTTTGTAAGTACGCGCGCGCGCGTGCGTGTGCGTGTGCGTGTGTATGTATATTTGTGTCTTCTGGCGGGAGGATAAACGTCTTTTTTGCGAGTGTTCGACATCGAAAGATTAATTAGTCTATAGTTTAAAAATTGAAAAGGGGAGAAAAATATTGAAAAAAAAAAAAGAAATAAAAATGAAGGTGAAAGAAAATTGGATAAGGACGAGTAAGATCACTCGAGATCATGGACTTTCGCTGACTACACTGGTCTCGCCTGTTTCTTTCTCGTCAGTCTTTTCCTTGGGAATACTTTTGGTCCTCGTGTCAAAGGTTGCGTTTGATTCGAGCCCAATGGATGTTTCCTATTGACTCGTTCTTTCTTGATCTTCGGTATTCTCTTCCCTTTAGTACCCATTCCAGTTTTTGGGCCCTTCTTATTGTTCTTCGGTCGTAAGATAAGCGGTTTTATCGTGTTAGGATCGCAGGTACCAGGTCCAGTCGCAGTGGCATTACGAAAGGCACGCGTCCAATCATTCAGAAAGGTTTGATATAATCTTAAAACGCCCCAATCTTGAATGAGCATGAGCGTCAGATCACCTTCCTTGGCCCAGTTACGACTTTCCGTGACGATGACCGCCTTGTGAGCGGTTGGTAATTGCAGTCCTAGATTCAGGATCGCTGTTTCTACTTCGCAAAGCATCTAAGTATCGAAACAAAATTGTATTATTAGAATATAATTAATTGAAATATAATTGACCAATAGAGATGTTTGTTGTTTTGGATAGAAAAAGAAGAAAAAAAAAAAAAGAAAAGAAAGACAAAAAGATAGAGAGAAAAGGAAGAAAGAAAAGAAAAGAAAAAATATTCGTATTACTTACTCGAAGAATTTCGATTTGCATGGCATCGATAATCTCGTTTCGCCTGTTCATCGTAAGATCGACGTTGATATTCGACTTTAGTCGGAACGCTCTAAGATGGTGGAACGTGATGGCGAACCTTTGAAGGGCGTCGTGAAGACGTGGAAGTGCACGCTCCGCCTTCTTACCCTTCTCGAGGCACCAGAGCTCCCTATGGTACCACTCAAGCTGCTTCTCCGGAAGCCAGTTCATTCTGTACTGCTCCTTCAGCACTTTGTACACCTGCGAACGAAAGACGAGATGCCGACTGTTTAGTCTTGACGATCGTTTCGAGGAAGATCGTCGTCGTTTATTCGATTAGTGGTAGTAGGTAACGAGAGACTAAAAAAAAAAAAAGAAAAAGGAGGAAGAAGAAGAAGTCGAAAAAGAAAAGAAAAGAAAAATTGCAAGCTCGAAAGAAATTTGAAAGAAATATCGAATTCCGATGTTCGATTAGATCTCGCGCGAGGAAATTCTTTCGCGCGAGGAAAGGAAACCTTTCGATCGATAAAATTTATTCGTCCGATAATAGAAAAAAAAAAAAAGAAAAAAGAAAAAAAAAGAAAAGAAAAGAAAACATATTTGTGACTTAACATGATTTCTTTTATTACGTTAGATTATCTTACGGGTTTTAACGGAGATCAGAAATTTCTCGGCATTAGAGAGAAAGAGAAAGAAAAAGAGAGAGTTGAGCATTTTATTTCATATGTATGAGAAACGAGTACGCTTGTACGCGATACCTATGGCAGACTGTGCCATTCATTAGACTTTGCATCTAAACGATCTCGTAAGAGAGTCACCGAGAAAATCGAGTCTGCTTTTCGCGACGCGACACGCGTAACGAATGTAAATCGTCGTTGCACTCGGAAAGTAGGACTTTGCGGCATTGTGCCGCACGTGCGGACTTCCCCGGCCGTAGCTTTGAGACCGCCCACGCGATCTTAACCCCGTGCTCTCTCGATGATTAATTACAAGCCGTGGTATTCGTCAGAAGGTAACAGTTAATTGGACGATCTCAGTCGAAATAAATTATTCCAATAGTTCTAATTAATTAAATTAGGTAGAGCACGTACGTAATTCGTAGATCTAGACTTTTAACACTTACCTTTGAATAGATCTCATGAATATCCTTGAGATCCTTCCTAAAATGATTCTGAGCGACCCTAAGCTGGGTTCGTACCCTTTTTAACGCTCTATGAACGCTATGACGTTGGGGCATTTTTTTCAGAGCTGCAGCAACCGGCGTACCGCATGGTTGCAGCCAAGGCTCCATATTACTGTTGGATTCCGAGATGGCGGTATGGAGACCGTAGCTGGTCGGTACTCCGGAAACCGTCCCGCTCAGCCCGGAACTCAGGAAGAAAGCGAGGCTCGTCAGAGTAGCCGTCTGTGCCACCGAATCTGCAATCGTAAGAGATTTCTACGTCAAGACTAATTATCATATATACGTTATACTGTAGATTTTAAATGTCATATTACACCTATACGATCCTTCGCACTCCAATTATTACGTAGAAACGTACATATGCCTGACAGTAGTTTCCTACCATTTCGTTCTTCGAGATATACGATCGAACTCGCTGACAAGTTACGCCGATTTACATAATTTCTCGGATCGTTGATCGATCGTACGACGACGATTAACACGTCGACTGTCAGCATTTGACACGTTTAAGTGTGAACGGTCAGAATTTTTTTTTTATTTTCAATAGGAAAATGTCGAACGTTCGAAAGTGCATGATCGATTATTATACCGGATATACCTGATATTATCCACATAGATAAATCAACTATGACGGAAAAGGACAAAGATGGAAAGAATTTTTTCTTATTCTTCGTTATTTAATTCTTCAATAAAAATATCTTTAATAATATCAATTCATAATATCAATTGATAATTTAATAATATCAATTGAAATGACTATATCGTAAAAGAAAAAGAAGGAAGAAAGAAAGAAACTACACGTTATCCGTAAGTAGATATGTAAAAGGCGTTTTGAACTAAACGGAAAGACGACTAAGAGATGGAGAAGTAAAAGAAGAAGAAGAAGAAGAAGAAGAAGAAGACGAAGAAGAAGACGAAGGAGAGAAGGGTAGGAGGTACTTCCGACTTTCACGGCGTGCGTGCCTACACTGGCAGGCACACACCAACCACGTAGGTACCTACCATCGCACCTACGCGCCAATTTAACAGCGACCAATCGTCGCCCCCGCAGTAGGAAATGGGTTGCAAATCGGAGAATCACAATTTATTGCGCAATTAAACGTCTTGCCTTACGACTTCCCTCGCGATTTCGCGTCGCCTTACCCCTTAGGGTATCTCGTCGGAGCCCTTTGCTCCCTTAACGATTCTTTTGCTTCGTTATCCTCCATGAAAGATGCCCCAAGCGAAAGAAGAACTCATACGTCCTTCTCTTGGCTGTCTACTTTCTCTCTTTAGATCCTCCCTCGTCTCTCCTCCCCCCCCCCTCTCAATCCCTATCTCTTCACTTTCAAATTTGTCTTACGTTTCTTTTTTTTTCTGTTTTTCTCTTTACAAAGTTAAAACGGAAGGTCGAAAAATTATATCGTAAATTTTTCAAATACAATAAAACTTGTATAGAATATAATGTACTTGTATTCAAGATAAAAGTTTTACTGAAGTGTCGCTGATAATCCTCAATATGTTCAGTGACAGATCGAGACCCCACTATAAGCCACACGTACTTATGTCGAATGATTTCTAGCTAAACAATGACATAGCTTATTACTAATCGTCAACACGTAGGAATTCGATTTATATGTGTGTATGCGTGTATATGTAAAGGAGAAAGAGAGAGAGAGAGAGAGAGAGAGATTACAGTCGATCGAATAATCGACCATTCGATTGAATCGACGATGAGTCGATAAGCGAGACTCGCGACGATACTTCCTACCTTATCCTATCTCTCTCATGAAAAAGAAAGATAGATAGATAGATAGATAGATAGATAGAGAGAGAGAGAGAGAGAGAAAGAGAGAGAGAGAGAGAAAGATAGAGAAAGGAAGGCCGACTGGAAGAGACCGCCTTGGTAATTAACAAACGTTAATTGGTTGACCGCGTATGCGAGTAATGCGTGTTAATTCTTGATCGTATAGGCACAAAACGAACTCGATGCGATTCGATACGATCACTGCGTGTTTTTCGCACGTTGGTCACGCGCGAACGAGCACGCGTCTCTCGTTAGACGATTCTAGTGGAGGAAAATGTTAGAGAGTTCCCAATCCCACTCCATCCCTCTTATCGATTATAAACTTTCAAATTCTCCTACGTCGTGTTATTATTAGAAAAAAAAAAAAAAAAAAAAAAAAAAAAAAAGAAAAGAAAAAAAAATGTATTGTATCGTATTATGATTTAAATAACAAAAATGAGATTAGTTGGAAAGAAAAGGAGAAGAGAAAGAAAAAAAAAACGCGAGAGAACGACCACGTTACCTTTTTTCTTCATACATAAAAATATATATATATATATATATATATAATTTTTCTCCTTTTATCTGAACATTTTATCTTCCACTTCGCTGGTGGCTGCATCGATCTTTCTTAGATAGTCGTGCAACAGCCTCGTCGGTATATCCTCCTACCTCGCAATAACTCACGATTCGATTAAGCCGATCTCAGGAGCAAATCCTTAAGGGAAGCCGGTCGTTTCACACGGGTGTATCTTATCGAAACCTCACGCCTTCTCTTCCTTTTTCCATCGCTTTCAGATGTCGGATTGTACTCCATTGTCGCGTTTTGTATTATACATCTGTATATACGTAAGTATATATGTACGTACACATATACAGATATATTTCGTATATATATATATATATATTTATAAATATGTATATACATGCGATATACTCACACAAACGGAACACAAAATGATACACATTGTAAACTAGTACGGGGACACTAGCGTGGGCGTGTACGCAAGCAGTGAGGCGAGCAGCAAAGGTGCTCTCTATATCGTATGCACGCTCGATCTCGACTGTATCAATTTACATTGCCGCTACCCCACTCGTGTAGCTCCCTCAGATATATTCTTTTTTATCTTCCCGCTCCTCTCACTCTCTCTCTTTCTCTCTTTCTCTCCCTCTCTCTCTCTCATTCTTTCTCGTTTATACGAAACGTCCGTCCATCGACTTAGCTTAGCTATCTCTTGCACCTAAGTACTCTTACCTTCGATAAAGAAGTTATTGCCGTATTGCAACGTTAATCGTACACTGCGTCTAATCGAATCTGTCGAGAGTTACGAAATTCGTCTGATCCAGAAAAATCTGATTACTTAGCCACCGTTCTTAGTTGACTCACTCACTTGGTTGGGAAAAATAAAGAAAAAGAAAGAATGAAAGAAAGAAAGAAAGACGGACAGACAGACAGACAGACAGACAGACAGACAGATAAAGATTTGTTCTCGCGCCGGTAACGGAAAATTCTAACGATTTATTGCTACAACAGTCGGCCGTAGTATAAGATTTATAGATCAGTCTATGTCATTAAAAATGTTGTACGGATGTACATATGTATATGTATGTAGAATAACGTCGTTGAAAGAGAATAAGAGGAAGAGAAAAAGGAATGAAAGAAAAAGAAAAAAGAAAAAGAAGAAGAAGAAAGGTAGATTCCCTTTTTTCTCTCTCTCTTTTTTGAAACCGATGAACGAAGATTGTTGGTTTTGAGTTGGTTCTCATCGATAGCTCGAGGCCCTAGCAGCATTGCTTTCTGTTTTCTGGGAACGAATGCGGCTTACTCGCCGCATCGGGAGTAACGATCGCGTGGTGATTAGACTCCGCCTTCGCTTTCTTCGAGAAAAAGAAAAAGAGAGAGAGAGAGAGACAGAAGAGGGAGAGAGAGAGAGAGAGAGAGAGAGAGAGAGAGAGATTGATATAATAATGTGAGAGCTTCTTAACATCAATCATTTTAACAACAAATCGTTAACACTGTATTATTGTATCGTAGGTAAGATAAAATAATTAATGAAATTATCATCGACGAACGACGAAACAAAACGCAATTCGAACTCAGATACCAGAAGCTTGATTTATTTATTTATTTATTTATTTTTTTTTTTTTTTTTTTTTTAATTATTTTGTTATTATTTTTATTTTTTAGAAACAAAAGACAATCGACAATCGTCGATAGAGAAAAATTTAGATGAAGAATAAGTATCTACGAGTGGAAGAAAAGAAGAAAAAAAGGGAAGAGAAAAGAAAAGAAAAGAAAAGAAAAGAAAGAAATAAGAGAATGAAAAATGAACGAGAAGAAAGAACGTTTCGATGGAGCTCACAAAAGTGCGCTCACGCACGCCCCGAGGAGATGCACTCGCTATTTCAAAATGACACACGGATCCGAAACACGCACTCCCGGCTTTTGCTTGCTCGTTCACGTCCATTTTACACGCACGAGTAGATCGTCGTTGGAATATACCTATTTCTCTTTTTCTCTTTTCTTTCACGGGGATCGACGAGGATGCGTCTACAAAGGTATGTGGGACGCGTTCTGCCACGTGACGTCGTTCTCGCGAGTATGTTCGCGTCCACGCAAAACTTGTGAAGAACTTACAGAATGGATCATCCTTTTCCTCCTCCTCCTTCTCCACCTCCTCCTCCACCTTCTCCTCCTTCTTCTCCTCTTCATCTTCCAACCTTCTCCTTTTCCTCCCTCGTTTGTGCACACCTACGACACATTTACGCCAGAAGGAAGAAAAGGATATGCGGAGGAGTTTTCGATGCACGTGCTAAGACCAGAAGGACGAGTCCCGGAAGAATGACGCATAGAGGCGTCGTCCTTCTTCTTTCGTTTTTTTTTTTTTTATTTTTCTTTTCTTTTCTTTTTTTTTTTTCTTTCTTTCATTTCTTCCCTCCGAAGTGAAATGAGAGAAAGTTCTTCTTTACACGCGAGTTTATTTTTTCGATATCTGTCAAGTGATTACCACGATGTTAATCTTGATAACGATTATCTTCGAAGATAAATATTAAATTAATTTAATTAATTGCCTTTATCATCGTTATTCCATTTAAGAATATTTATGTTCAATTTTATTAATTTTAATGAAATTGACCGATGAGATTTTAATTTTCCAAAATAAATTATATAATCCTGCAATATCGTTTTCTACCTTCCGCTAACCGGAGACTTTAACGCTTCCGTTCAGGGATGCTCCGTTGGTGGTCCATGACGTCACGGATCCACCAAACGGATCAAACTGATCTGATGAGGATTAAAACTTCGCCTGGATTTTTTCTTCTTTGGTCACACATTAACTCGTAATACGTTATAGAGGGTCGTGCGTGTTAATTTGTATTTCTCACCCCGTTTATTTCGAGGAGAAACTCCATGGAAAGTTGGCTTCGAGCCGTAACGACGATATGGATCACTGATGTCATACTGACGTCATCCATCGTTTATATCCAGAGGTGACAGCCTACCGTCGGCATCGGCGCAAGAGCTGATCGCGTACGACGGCTCTCTCCATCTCTCTCTCTCTCTCTCTCTCTCTCTCTACAGTTTTATGTAGAAAGGGAGAGAAGGAGAGGAGGTGTCAGGGCAAAGGAATGCGCGCACGATCAGTACCGCGTTCAATGTCATCGTCGATTACGTTCCAACGATCGAACGTCGATCGTATCTTTCTTGGTAGATTCGCCGACGATAGATACATCAACTTTCTTCCACCATTGCGAAATTAATCTTTGGAAGTAACGTATGACGGATACGCATAAATAAAATCGATGGTGAATGGCATGATCAAAAGTTTTCAAAAGCACGGGAGCACGAGAAAGGTGGTGATGATTCAATACAGCAACCATCGAGCTTTCTCTCGCACGTCGTCCACGCGCCTGACCTCGGGAGGTTGCTTCGAAGTTGTCTTTCGCTATAGATCGCCTCCTTTCATGTTTATATGTGTAAAATGTATTATGCGCGTCGCGTATGCTCATTGAATCGAACGAACTCAGACAAGGTAGATACATCTGTCACTTAAGCGAGCCGCTTAACCAAAAGCAATTTTCGTTAAATTAAGAGACACGCTCGATCCGATGGACGCCTCGTAAATACGTTTTATCGAACGATAAAATCGATCGAGCGACGCGATAAAAACTATAGCGGCAAAATATTCTCTTCCTTCATGAGCACGCTCAAGAAGAGAACGAGTAGATATATTGGATACAGATTTAATATCTACGAGTATGTAGATTGTAAGTATCTTTGCACCATGTAATATATAAGAAATAGAGACGTAGTAAACGTGCTCGTACGACTAGTCATTGATATTTACGTATACCGCGAAGAGATCGCGACGTAGAGAAGAAGAAAGGAAGACAGAAGAAAAGAGAAAGAGAAAGAGAACTCGGTGCGTATTTACAAAAGAGAAAAATAGATTATGCAAACGATTGTGAAATTACCCCGTTCGGTGCAATAAAACGGGATGAAAGGAGCATTGTGATTAATGGTCAGTATATTATACATTATTCATTATACGCATTCCTATCGGTCTGGTTCTTGGCGACGAGCGATCTCTCGCGAACGCGAACACGCCTTTCGAAGGATGCGGGGGTAAATACCTGCATTAGTGAGCGTAAGGCGAATGACTTCGCAAAAGGTTACTGGTTTTTGGACGTTATCGATTCAGCGAGACGGTGAAAGCGATTCTTAACGACTGTCAATGCGAATAAAGAGAAAGAGAAAAGAGAAAGAGAAAGATCAATTAATTATTTTATTACGATTTTCTTACAACATATAATGTCGAGCAATAAACGGCGTACATAAGTTTAAACCAATAACGAGCTTGTTCTCGCTAGACGAAGTAAATTGGAGATAAATGATCATTTTGAATGATAAACGTGAAGAAAGATAAAGTCGTACGGTAGCGTATTGCACGTTAACTGTCCCTTTCGGTTCCGACAAATGTATGCAAAATTTCTCTTGGGAGAAAGATCGCGCCGGGATACGGGGAGATCGATACTCGTAAATGCGATAGCTTGAAATATACGATTAAATACACGGCACTGTTCGGGTTTAAAGAGCCGAACACAAGCCGTAGACTTTAACAACCAAACTCTACTCCTACCTGCGAAGAAATGTTTTGCCCGCGAAGAATGCAGTGAACATCGTGCGACTAACGGCAGGCGGTCCCCATTCTCGAAGGAACATAAAATTGAACTCTCGTGCCGCGGCTTATAAAGCCCTTTACGACGATGATCTCGCGCACGTAGTACGTATACAGAGACGTCAGTGAGATCTTTGGACGATTCCAGACAGAAAGAGGGAGAGAGAGAGAGAGAGAGAGAGAGAGAGAGAGAGAGAGAAAGAGAAAGAGAGATTCGTCGCGTACCACGCCTCGTCGTCGTCCCTTTCGGCCCTTTACGATTATCTCGCATTGTGAGCCACGATAACGGCTTCGACCTCGGGTAATAAAGTACGCGAGTTCTGTCATCGCCCTGTACACGGCCTACGTCCTTTTCTCTTCTTTCTTCCATTTATCTTTTCTCGTAAGAGACGTACGTACGTACGTACGTACCATTCGAATACGATATTACTTACTGAATATCGAAGGTGTTACGAGTTTCGATTTGCTTCCGGTTAGACTTACAAGAATATTGATAGGATATATTTATAGGTATTGAGTATAGTAATAATAATTCAAAAGTTTTTGCTACGAATGGTCATAGTAAAGCATTGCAATCGAAATGATCTAAAAGATTATGTTAACAAGGGACCAGAATTGAAGACATTGATAAAGAAGAAAAGAAATGAGACTGAAAGAAAGAGAAAGAAAAAAGATAAAGAAATAGACAGACAGAGAGAGAGAGAGAGAGAGAGAATAGATGAGGAGCACGTGGTCTCGCAAACGTACGCGCGAGCGTGTTTTGCGTGGCCACTCGCGTGTCAGTCCGATCGTTGAACCGGCTCGCAACAATCGTACTGAATCAAAGTTGTCGGTGGTCAGGCACCAAGAGACCTGGCCCGCTCCACCCACGATCCGTTGTACGAAGCGAATATACGTAGAGATGCGTGAGTTTCTATGTGTATGGTGGTTGCCTATATTCGTGTAGGTAGGTAGTATGTATGAGTGTGCGTGTGCGTCGCGGGGGAACGGTCCGATACGTTCCAATGATTCGACATACGACGAAACACGTCGATCTTGATTTTGTCTCTCTCTCTCTCTCTTTCTCTCTCTCTCTCTCTCTCTCTCTCTCTCTCTCTCTCTCTCTTTCTTTCTCACTTATAACGTATCTACGAGTTTCTATCGCGAGACGACGCGCGAAACGATCGTGTCTCGATCGACTTGACCCTATCAACGACGATTTATTCGACTTCTCTTAGGCGATATCGATTTCTACACGTTCGTTTGCCACCTTAGTAAAACCAGTTTGTTCGAAATTGAAGATGGTATCGTATATTCCGTGAATAATTTCTAAGATAAAATCTTAAAGATTAGATTTTTAATAATATAACGAAAATGATCCCAGTACGAATTCTCTTTGTCGTCTATATATAATATATATATATATATATATATATATATATATATATATATATATATATATATTATATATATATATATATATATAGGTTTTATATTCGCACAGGTTTTACTTATTTCACATGAGCCTCTTATCATGGAGTTTAATTAATTAATGATTTGACCCTTTTTCCGCACGACATTAACTCCTATCAATGAAAAGTCGAATAATAATCGTAAGGAAAAAGGAGAGAAAGAAAGGAAAGGGAAGGAAAAAAGAAAAAAAAAGAAAAAAAAAGAAAAAGAAGAAAAAAACGAAAAACAAAAAAAAAGAAAAAAAGAAAATAGATAGGTGTTCTTTAGCTTCGCAAGCGAGGCTAAAAGGTTCTTATCTATTTTAAAAATACGTGACTTTTTATCAAAGAAAAATATACTTTAACCTACGTGTACCGCGAGTCGTGCTTTCCCACGATGTTTAACCTATATAACGAGGATATCTAATAAACCTCGATATTTTAATTAATGTACAAAACTACGAGCTAAATATAGAAAGAACTTTAATATCCTAATACCTCTTAGCCTCTCAATGTCCTATCAATGCTGTTTTATTACGATTCGAATGTACGATACAATTAAAGTGTCTCGGAAATAAAGATCATCAACGAAGTAAATAAACAAAAAAAAAGGAAAGAGAAAAAAAAAAGAAATAAGGAAAGAAAACTTATCAATCCTTGTTTTATGACTCTCCTTCGTCTCTCGTTGATGCGTGTACATCGAAGAATTCTCGTTTATCTACGAAATAAACCACTCGTTATATCTACTACTTGCTCGCACCTGATATTCTCTCGAGGGCGAGGGTAGAAGAATAGAGAAAGAGGAAGAAAGAGAGAGAGAGAGAGAGAGAGATTCAAGGGATCGATCGATCGCCGTGTATCACCATGGTTATATATTACGAACTACTCGTACGTTTACAATGCACACCTACACATATACGCACACGTGTAAGGGAACCGCGTGCATCGGCATGAATGAACGCATCGCTCATTGCGCACGAGAGCCCCGAGGTAAAGAATAGCAATCGAGGGAAGGATGGATGGCGTCAGGTGGCCAAAGAGAAAGAGAAAGATACTGCTCCTGGCAACTTCGGTAATTGGCCGGACGGCTTTTAAAATCAACACACCCCGGGCTAAAAGGGATTCTCTCTCTACCCTCCCCTATCTATCGTTCTTCTCAACTTAAAGATTTTCGCTCGTTCGAATAACTAACTGTTCGTCGTCATTCGTCATCATCGTTATATACTCGATATATTTATACGATGTCGCTTTCGAAAAGACGGAAATCTTTATTGGCATCGCCAAGGACGCGTATCGGTTTTCCAACACCTACGCGTATTAATTCTCACCTTACTCGGTGTTCTGGTTTCGTCGAAGAAAATAAAAAAAAAAACAAAAAAAAAAAAAAAAGAAAAAAAAGCGAGAAAACGAATGAAGTAAAGTAAAATAAGATCAAAAAAAAAAAAAAAGGGAAAAAAAGAAAAAGGCAAGACAAAAAAAAAATTGAAAAGACAAAATCATTGATTTCGAATCGATAGAAAAATCTTCGAATCTATTTGTATCTATATAAATAAGTATTTACATATATTAATCCTATATGTCTGTTAAGAGAATCGACAACACGAATAAGAATAGATTCCAAGTTGGAAATATAAATCAACTATGCTATGCGTCATCCTGCTTGCGACGCGACGTCGCGTACCGCGTGCTTGCGGTTTACTTCGGGGCACCGTAATTGCAGAACGTAGGTGGAGAGGAACGGAATACCGTGGTGTGCGGACTCGTCGTAAAGCTCGATTCACTATGGACCGTGAAATTTAAACATTGCCTCACTTTCTTCGTTGTACCACCCGCACCGCGTACGGACTTACACGATTCCACCCGCAGAACCGCGCAACGCTAATAAAACCAACGAAAGATTGGCCGGTTGCTTCTTCTTCTCTCGAAAGAAAGAAAAAGAAAAAGAAAGAGAAAGATAAAGAGAGAGAGAGAGAGAGAGAAAGAGAGAGATGTTTCGGCTTCTCGCGATTCGAGTATCTCGTCTACTTTACAACAACGAACTCGCGATATTTCTAACCGTACGATCTTACGAAAGTATCTTTGTTCGAGTTAGATTTTTCAATTGATCCGTGTAGATCTGTGAATCTGAGAATCCGTGGGATAAAGGAAAAGCCCGTCGTTTAGAAAATAACACCGTAATCGAGAGAAGGGGAGAGTATCTCACCTTGGAAAAAGGAAGGCGAGAACGAAACGCCAACACGCACTACTCTCTTTTTCTCCTCTTTCTATCTCTCTTTCTATCTCTCTTTCTCTCTCTTTCTCTCTCTCTCTCTCTCTCTCTATCTCTTTCTCTCTATTTCCTCGAATAGATAGAAAGAGAGATTTGCCGATACTGTTTAGCTTTCGTAAATCGGAGCAATTAGCGACTCGTTACGTATAAAGAAAACTCATGTGGTAATCCTAAATTATATTGCGTGGGGAATGTATTACCTCCTTCGTATCGGATTAAACGGCAAGAGTTTACTACGATCTCGTTCGATTCCGACATCGTGATCGACTATATGCGTGTATATATGTACGAAAGGAGAGAGAGAGAGAGAGAGAGAGAACGAACGTCTATACATCCTGCGTGTACATGAGAAAGAGAAAGAGACAAGAAAAAGAAGAAGAAGAAGAAGAAGACGAAGAATGAGAAGACGAAGAATAAAAAGAAGAAGAAGAAGAAGGAACAACGAAGAGAATCGACGCGAGCACGTTCCGCGAACAAGCGTAACATCGTTAATGCCCCTTAATAACTACACGCGTTCCGATAAATCCTACATGTCGTTACGATCCGTTTATCTCGTATTTATACCTCGTAAATGGCAACGAATCGGCATTTCGTATTTCTCCTTCGACGTAATGGCTCGAAACGGAGGAGACTCTTGGCGAGAGGAGCCGAAACAGCGCGTGCTTTTCTTCCTTTTATTTAGCGATCTGTGATCACCGATAAAAAGGGCGGCCGTGTTCGTCGTGGTATTATCGACGAGAAAGGAGCGAGCTAACTCGATTCTAATTAAACGAACGAACGAACGAACGAACGAACGAACAAATGTAAGTAAGTAAGTACGTATGTACGTAAGTGCTATATACGTATTTACGTACGAAGGAATATTTCGTTTCTCGCGTGTAACGCGAGGACGAATAAATTTTCGAAAGCGAAAGACTTTCCGAACGATTACTCGCAGACTTCGTTCGCGAGAGATCGAAAAACTGTGAGAGAAACAGCAACCGGTAGCGACTCCAAGGGAACTCGTCAGAAAACCAGACGGGAATGTATGAAACTGAATTTATCTCTGCGGCCCCGGTTTTACTACGGCCGGCAGCCTCCATAAGTCCCTCATTCTTTCTTTCTTTCTTTCTTTCTTTCTTTCTTTCTTTTTTACTTTTTTTTCTTTCTTTCGCACGAGCGAACGATTTACGTCGTCGTCGTCGTCGTCTCTCTCTCTCTCTCTCTCTCTCTCTCTCTCTCTCTTCTCTCTTTTATTTCTCTCTTTCTATCTCTCTGTCTTTGTCTCTTGTGTATCTCTATCTTTTTCACTTCTTTACTCTTTCTCTCGTAAGTAGTAGTAAGTGGACACCGATTAACAAATTGACGCAAAAAGTAACTCCGGTGCTTCATCAAGGTTTCTATCTACCTCTCGTCATTCGTCGTTGTCGAGGGACAACTTGTATAGCTGACGCCGTATAGACGACGCGACGTTCAGATCTCATGTGTGTCTCTCTCTCTCTCTCTCTCTCTCTCTCTCTCTCTCTTTCTCTCCTTTTCATCGAATCCTGTAACATCGCGTTTTTAAACTGCGACGATAAAGACGAACGATACGGAACGATTTCTTTTATTTCCAGTTATAGATCGCAACGACGATAAAATCATCGACGCGAAACTGTCTTCGCTTCGTTGGAAATCTAAATGGCCGACTTTGGCCTACAGGGAGACAATAAATGCCGCTTGAGAAACGATAAAATCCATGAGAAAGAGAGAGAAAGAAGGAGAGAGAGAGAGAGAGAGAGAGAGAGAGGTAACAGTTATTAGGATGAAAAACTTTAAATGGTACGATGAATGCGTGATCTAATTACGGGAAGTATGGACGTTAATGTGTCGGCAATCGGAATCTGAAATATATATATTTCATCGTCGCACGGGAAAGCTTTGACGCATTAACGATGAACGAAGGACGACTCGCAAGGTAACACGTAACGAATTCAATAATCATTAAGGTCCATTGGATATGTATAATTTTCATCCGATGACGTTTACGTTCTTTGATCAAGTACTGTCACGAAAGTGTTGGATGATAGTTCGAAGAAAATGCCAATGGCTATTAATGGGAAAATATAACGAAACTTACATAATTTCTCTTTTTCTTAATTCGAACGAGAACAAAGCAAAATAATACTATTCGATTCTTTTGAACTGTTACGAGATAGTTCGATCGACTTCGACCACTTTCGACCTTTCCACGATTATCCCGAATCATGCGGTATTTCGAATATCGCCTTGATATTTTCATCCCACGCTATAATATGTAAGTAACGTATCCGGTACGTAAAACCTTTTGAGATAACGATACAACGTGAAATTTAATGAGTAAGATCGGAGGTCGTAAAAGCTTCGAAATATCATCTAAAGTGTTACGGTTAGAAATGTCAGATGAGAGAAGTCTGTTCCTAAAAATAATTGAGAAATGTTTCGAAACAACAGAATGCGCGAACGTGGAAGCTAATAAGCCGTGTGAACGTTCGTTACGGGGAACGAAAGGATTCGAATATGTTCTTCTCGTCGACGCCCTTTCAAAGGGCACGTCGCGATCCTTCGATGTGTGGCACGGGGCCGGCACCACTCTGGGCGCTGGCATAATATTTTCATTTCACGCTGGAGTGCCCGCCTGTCCCATAATATGTCCGGTGAACCCTGCTGAACCCGAAACCACAGACAGAAAGAGAAAGAGAAAGAGTAAGAACATGTACGCGCGCGTCCAAGTCGCTTACGGACCTCGATCTTTTGCCCTTTCTTTTTTTTTTCTCTTTTTCTTTTTCCTTTTCTCTTTTCTTTTTTTTTCCCATTCCTTTTTTTATTTCTTTTTTTTTTTTCATTTCTTTTTATTTGCTTCGTAGGACGTAAGTCAGCCGGGCGACAACGAAAGGACGACGTAGGAAGAAACCCCTCCTTCAGAATGGGCTCCGCCGTCAAGGGCTCGGCTCGTCCTACGAGTATCCATCCTATACTCCTGCCAAAATATTCCTCTTCCTACGTCTTTCTTTTCTCTCATTTCTCTTATTCCAATACGATACGATATTTCCAATGTTAATTAAATACGCGATCGAATGAGAATATAAATCAGAACGTTCATCGAACGTTCGCCCCTAATCCACGTCGACTTTTTGATCCCTAATGATACTTGAAAACTCGTCCCGATCGCGGAGTGAAAGGGACGAAACAAAAACGAGACAAGGGACTCACAATCGGTACAATTTCGAGACTCGTTCGATAGCGATTCCCTTTCGAGCAATTCGATCGGGCCACGGATATGTAATTTTGTGTATCGCCAAATTGCCTCTCAACTTTCTCCCTCTACCAAAAGTTATAACTACTTCTCTTGTCTTTCTTCTTTTCTCTTTCCTCCCCTCCCCTTTCTATTCTCTCTCTTTCTTTCTCTCTCTCTCTCTCTCTCCTGTTAAGGTAAACGAACATACGGACGAAGGTACACGAACTTCTCTTCGGTCGCACGGTTTATCATTTCCCACGGCATACATTATTTCTCAGTATATCGACCCTCTTTGCTCTTCGTGAAGCCCTACTAGAACGATTAATCATCCTCAACGTGGTATTACCTTTATAATCGGAGTCTGGTTTCGTTTATCGACCACTCGGAGGAAATGCCCGTTCATTTTCTTTCAATTTTAAACACGAGGACTCGTAATGAACTCCTAAGAGAAAATATAATGGACCGAATTTTACTAGTTAAGGTTGTACTAGTTAACGATGGCCGAACGATAAAGTAACACTGCTGGTTTCAAACGTGGTGCTATAACAAAGTAAAGATGAGGAGAGATGAAAAATAAGGAGAAAAAAGAAAGAACAAAAAAGAAAGAAAGAAAGAAAGAAAGAAGAAAAGAAAAAGGAAGAAGGTTTGTCCTGACTGTTTGACTCCTCCTTCTTCCGCTCCTCTCCGCCTTCGCGAACGATCATCGGGGATCTTTTCCTTCGAACGAATATAAAAAGAGATAGCGGGAGAAAGAGAGAAAGAGAGAAAAAGAGAAAGAGAGAAAACAATCACGAAAACGTAAGATAGCGGACGCGACAAGACGACGAAGTCGTCATCTTTGTCGTTAACTCTCTCTCTCTCTCTCTCTCTCTCTCTCTCTCTCTTCTTTCTCTTTCGTCTTGTCTCGTGCTTTCAGCAACGAAAGACCACCTTCGGGGCGCACGAGTGTTTGATAAACCGGTTAAGGCCCGTCCCCGGATCTGTTTGCCTTTGGCTTTTGTAACTTTACTAGTGTTGTGACTCGACTCGCGAGAGGGACTCTACGCGGGACCAGAAAAAAAAAAGGGATCCGCGATGGTACCCCGAGCAAACAGTCCGTGTGTGTCCCGGACCAACAAGGCGTACGCACGCCTCTCTTTCTGCGACCCGCGTCGAACCCGACAACGATGACTGTCGATGGACACGCGGATGGAAAGCGGTCGGACTTTGCGTTTCTCGCGCCTTCCTACACCCACACGCCCTTTCCAACTACCCGACCCTTCTCGTCCCGATCCTCGGACAATATTCAAGATCGATATAGTTCTCATCGAAGAAAGAGAAAATTCGAAAAATTTCTTTCTCTAACTTTATCCTATGTTGTTCATTCACAGAGGATCAAACTTTTTCTTTTTTTTTTTATGCAATTTAAAGGGATGAAATGAAAAGAGAAGAAAAGTGAGAGAGAGAGAGAGAGAGAGAGAGAGAGAGAGAGAGAAAGAGAGAAGCGAGTGGGATGCGAGTCGGTCTCTTATCCAACCGCATCTGCCGCTGTAACGAGCGGTTGCGACGAATGTATTTGTCATGTTACCCGATGGAGAAATTCGATAACAATTCTTTTCGCTACGCGATTTCATTGTACCTATCTTCGTGTTTAAGTCCGTCGTTATCTCCTGACGATCTAAAAAGAAAAAAGAAGAAAAAGAAAAAAAGAAAAAAGAAAAGAGAGAAAAAGAAAAAGAAAAGTAAACCCCGTAGAAACAGTATTCGCGAACGGTCAATTCATTCTCCGGTCTGGGCTGTCAGTTACGGCCACATCGCGATTAGATTCATCAACATTCGCATTGCCAGGTTGAATGTTCTATGCTCTTGGCTATGCGTATACATATCTATCATTAAGTAGTTATTCATTTTCCCGATCGATAATAGGACTCGTCGAAAGCTATGGACATTCTAAATGTTCCATAATTTGTCTATCGTTTTAAATCAAATAAATGTTTATACGTCGAGACGACATCGAGAAAGAGTGGAAGGAGAAACGAGATAAGGGAAATAGGAGTCACAACAAAATCGAATTATCAGGCAGGAACGAATGAAGAGGAAATCTTAGACGATTGCGATCACACCCACCCACTTCGGTTCCTAGAGCGAAGCCAAATAAACACACAGGCGTGCTATCTCTCTGAGCCCTCCTCCACTGACTCAGTTTATTGCTTAGTCATTCGACCGCTAATTATTCCATATAAACGTCGATTATATAAATGAACGATCGACGAATAACGAAGCAAAATGAAACGACGTATCGTGATAATTTCTCGAACGGGAGATCTTTCGAGATAGTCGCTCTTATTACCGAACGAATACAGCCTGTATTTTTTTTTGTTATCTATATTTGAAAAAAAATGAAAAAAGAGAGAGAGAGAGAGAGAGAGAGAGAGTATTCTATTTGTAGATGGACGTGCGTTTCTCAAGATATTATTATTTCTTTTTTTTTATTTTTTTTTGTTTTTTTTTTGTTTTTTCGTAATAAGTATCCCATATATACGCGAAAGATCGAGCTTTCGAAGAACGATTTTGAAAACGATTTTTAAAAATTTTGTAAAATAAGATCGATAGAGATCGACGACGAGTCGTTCGCTACCGATATAACGTGTCTAATGAAATTCTTCAAATTATTGTGACATCATCGGCAAAGCATTCGCATATACGGTATTATGATGTCACCGATTATGATGATAGCCCGAATGCTTAAGCCGCTTATCGTAAGTGTATAACAATCATGAGTATGATTTCTTTTTCTTTTTTTGTTTCCATTCGAACGTAAGATTTCAAATATAACTTTTCGCATTTGGTTCGTGACTGACAATTATCAACTTACTTTTAATCATTAACATTGACAGGAACATCTTTCGCACGTAAACAAATTATACAGAATGTTCGTGAGATCACTTTTCGCGAGTGAACCTCCCGGTAAACTATGATTACCGCGAGCGCGCGCGCGACCGCAAAGATAATGTCGCGAGATAATAAATTATTTCGATCGTTCTAACCGACGGCTACGTTTAGTCAACAAGATTATCGTATAATTACAATCTAGGAAGTCGAGACCCGGTCCATGATCAGGAGACTGTTTCCAACGGTCCACCAAGCCGAAGGGTGGACGTCTAGACGAATGACCGTCGATCCTATCCCGACGAAAAATAAAGAAATGGATACTCTCTCTCTCTCTCTCTCTCTTTCTCTCTTATCTTTTTCTCTCTTCCAGGACCACATAGTCCTATTTTCGAATTAATGACACTCTCCGAAGATGATGCTACGAGATTGAAAAATCTGACCAATCGCAATTGCATTGTCTAACGTCGCTCGAATTCTTTCCAATAATCGATCGAACCTGAGAAACTTGTTAGACGGACGATTAGTTTTCTCTTCTTTCATTCTAATATATGCACTCATATAATATATTGAAAAATTATTTTAATAAATATATATCGTTTATAACGAAAAGTATATAAGCAAGATTGTTCGATTAATAAATTTCATTAAGACCGATTATTATATTGTTTATTTCTATTTATATCTATTGAAATCTTTCTACCGTCTTCTTATCTATTCTCGATCCTTCGAAAGAGTTAAAGAAATATCGACTTGCTAATTCACGGAACTCGATCAATAGAAACCGCGAGGGAAACGGTACTCGCAAGCCGTCGCATGGAATCCTCACGTGTCATTGCGTCATTAAAATACGTCCCAACGAAACTCGTTGTCGAACGTTGTCCGATTCCTCTTTTATTTTCCTTTTCTTTTTCATTTCTTTTTTCTTCTTTCTTTTTTTCTATTCTTTTTCTTTTTTTTCTCTATTTTTTTTCTCTTTTTCTCTCCCTTTGCTTTTACGTTTCTACGAAGACGATCTGTTGGACATGATTCGTCGCATTTTCACGCGAGGCTACGATCGAAAAACGAACAAATAAAATAACTATTCTATAACGGGAAGGATTTAATTTGAACGCATCGAAAGTGACTTCGCGGAAAAGTATTTCTTCTTTTTCTTTTTTTTTTTTCTCGATGACGTTGCAAAGAAAATTAGTGATATGTCTAAAGTAATCTCGAATGGATACGATAGGAAGAAGGATAAGAATTGAAAGGAAAGAGAGAGAGAGAAAGAGAGAGAGAGAAAGAGAGAGAGAGAAAGAAAAAAGAAAAAAGAAAAAGAACAAAAAACGGAGGAAAGGAAAAAGAAAAGAAAAAGAAAAGAGAGAGAGAGAGAGAGAAAGAAAATGAAAAGGATCTAGCAATGTACACACACCGCCTTAGTGTGGCAAGGGCGAACGCTGAGGCCATCAATAGCTCGAAGATCATCTCTTCCTCGTCCTCCTGCAGGAGATACTCCTGGGCTTCTCCCGGACGATCCAGCTCGTGTTCTGTGATCCACCACTCGCGCACTTCCGCCTCCCTTAATCGAGGGGGCAAGGGAGCCTCTACGTCGTCGTCGCGACGGCCGTCAACGAATGAACGCCTTTATTCTCTTTATACAAATGTAACACGCTATAACGCGTACTCGATTATATCAGACTACGATATAAAAAAAAAAAAAAGACTAAGAGAATAGACAACGGAACGAAAGAAAAAGGAAAAAAGAAAAGAAAAAGAAAAACGAGAAAATATCATCAATGGAAAGAATATGAGAGGACAATATCGAAAGAGGAAGAGAGAGATAGAGATAGAGATAGATAGATAGATAGATAGAGAATGAGAGAGAGAGAAAGAGAGAGAGAGAGAGAGGGGAAGAAAAAAGAAGAAATGTAATCAATGTAAATTATTGAGAAAACTAATAAGAACGAATTAAATTGATCGTCGATCAATAATGCGTCAGATCGACGTCAGAGTGACGTAACATCGCACCAGGAATCTCCACATGTCCGTGCAAATCTACAGTCAAATCTATTCCCACCGATAACAATAACAATAACAATAACAATAACAATAATAACGATAACGATAACGATAACAATAACAATAACAATAACAACAACAACAACAACAACAAAAATGATAATAACAACAATAACAATAACTAATGGTCCCTTTTCTTCCGTTCTTAATATAATCTCGAGGCGTCGCGACGCGGCCGACGCGATGAGACTCCGTTGACATTCGAGGCGCCCTTTGCGCACGCTCCTTTTCTTTTTTCCCTTTCTCTCTCTCTCTCTCCCTTTCTCTCGCTGTCCCGCGCGTACTTTCTTCCAAGCCGGGAGGGTATCGGCGCGGTTGACCATTCGGCTTGCCGATCTCGTGCTGACTGAGTGGCTCCCCCGACTTGCGACTCCCAGTTACTCGAGAGACTAGCTCGCTGCTTCTCTCTCTCTCTCTCTCTCTCTCTCTTTTTCTCTCTATCTATCTCTGTCTCTCTCTCTCTCTCTTACTCACCGTCCGTCTCTCTCTCTCTCTCTCTCTCTGTCTCTCTCTGTCTCTGTCTCTCTCTCTCTCTCTCGCACCTCGCCGCGCCTCAACTCGACTCGGCGGTGGTACCACCTCCTCCTCTTCCCTCCCTCTCCCCGCAAACCACCTCTCCGTCACCAGCCCACTCTACCTGACGCACCACACACCACTCTACTCCACGAACTCTTCTCTTTCCTCTCCTCTTTACTCTGCGCCGCGCCTCTACGAGCCAGTCTGTCTACCGTTCCTTCTTCTTCTTCTTCTTCTTTTTCTTCTTCATCTTCTTCTCTTCTTCCTCTCTTTCTTCTTCTTCTTCTTCTTCTTCTTCTACTTCTTCGTCGTCTTCGTCGTCGTCGTCGTCGTCGTCGTCGTCATCTCCGTCGTCGTTCGTAGTTCACTTCGTCGTTTCTTTCTCGTACACTGCTCCCGATGTTCATCCTTCTCGCCCCACTCCCTCGCTCCCCCCACCTGTTCTTGTACCACCCTCACGGCTTCCGCCGTACACGTAGGTGTACGGACTCGTTTCTCCTGTTCCTCCGGCGATTTCAATCCCGGATTCAACCCTTTTCGACCGACGGTAAAGTACAAGAAAAAAAGAGACGAAAAAAGAGAAGAAAAAAGAGATAAGAAGAAAGAAAAGAAACGAGAAGAGACGAGAGAGAGAGAGAGAGAGAGAGAGAGAGAGAGAGAGAGAGCGGAAGGAAGAGAAACGAACGTTGTACGAGCGTGAAATTGTTTGCAAACAATCGAAAGCTCTTCCTCAAGTGATACTGAAATATCTACTCGCTCTCCGTTTGTAATCGACAAGCGGGAGGAAACAAAAGAAAAAAAAAAAAAAAGAAAAAGGAAGAAAAGAAGAAGAGAGAAAACGGAAATGCTGATAGATCGTCGGATACGTCACCGATAAGATATTATTACGAGCCGAGATAACGTTCCGCCAAGTCAAAGACTGACGTTTCGTCAGAGCGACAATCAGATGATCACTCTTAATAATATCTCAGGTACATGTTTTAACAGTTAATAATAATAACAATAATAATAATAATAATAATAATAATAATAATAATAATAATAATAAAATGAAGAAAAAAAAAATTTTGTCGTGATGTCCCTTTAAGTATCGGAGACTGGTGATTGGGACATTAGTCCGACGATGGTTACCCGATGTAATCCCCATTAGCGCCGAGCAAATTATACGAATATTATGCGCTTACAAATTGGAAGCTCGCCCCGTGTCTCGACTAAGGAGCCAGAACGGTCGACAGGTTGCCACGATGGCGCACCTCGCTCCTGCAGGATTTTAATTTAACGACGTGCGCGAGCCGCCGTTCCTGCAAAGGGGATCGAATTACCCCCGCCAATTACGACGTCACGTCGTTAATTAACCCACCTCGCTCTGCCGCACGCTACCAGCCGGTCGGCCGATCTTCGGAAAGCGTTCAAAATGCGATGGATCTCGTTTGCTCACCGACGCCCAAAAATATGAGTACCATCCGTCCTCTTCTTTCTTCTTTTTCCTTTTTTATTTTTTGTTTGCTCTTTTTTCCTTTTTTTCTTTTTTTTTTTTCCTTTTATTCCCCTTCTTTTGCACTCCTCTCTTCCCGATTTTCCACAATCGTCTGATCTCGATCGTTATTTTCGTTCTTTACAAGATCATAATCTCGTAATAATCCATATAAAATTTATTACATTGTCGATCTTAATGTATTCGAAAGATCTTTTTAACGTCGACGTAACGCCGATTGAAATTTTTTTTAAACCTTCAGAAATTTCCTCTTCTTCTTAGCTTAGCCGCAGATCACGACTCGTATTTTCCGATAAGCATCTAGATACGATAAAAAAAAAAAAAAAAAAAAAAGAAAGAAAAAAAAACTCATCGGGATTTTCTCGCGAGGGATTCCCTCATAGTCGTTTTCGACGTCATCGACGACAACGACGACGATGACGACGACGACGACGATGTCGTCGCTGTTGTTATCGTCGTCGTTGTTGTCGATCGATTACGTAAAACTAAACACGACGTCGAGAGGTGCGAAATCTTGAGACGATTCAAGTTAGCGAGAAAATGGAAAATCCTGGTCACGCTAGGTTAACTCGACGAGGATCTCCAAGCTGAATCTACGGTGAATTATTTTTTCGCGAGTCATCTAAACGGAAGTACGATTAGCGTCAAGCCGCGTCCGTCTCGAATACGGTCCTTGGCTTTCATAGATATTTTTTTTTTTTCGGCTTTGGGAACATCCTTCGTCAGTCTTCAGAACTCCGTGATTCCGCGTACTTTTTCTCCCTTTCTCCCTCTTTCCTTTCACTTCCCCCTCGATCCGTCCCACCCACCGTCACCGCCCTCTCTCTTTCTCTCTCTCTCTCTCTCTCTTTATCTCTCTCTTTCTCTTGAATGCATCCTTTCTAACGTGATCACGCCATTTCTAAAGTACTCTGGTGCTATTATATTAACGAACTTTCGGTGAAGTCCTTCCCTCGATTTCCATTTAACTTTCGATACTCAGAATCGCGATTGACGTTTTTAACGAACGAGTAGGCGAACTTAATTAACTTAGCACCCTCGCTGTGTAAGCGAATGCGTTCTCTTCGCTTCAACCTGTGCACCCACGCGCACTTGGTGAAGTTTCAGGAACAAATCTGTACGTATCTTTCGAAACGACGACAATGTTTTCGCGCGTTGCACGGTTGAAAAACTTTTGCATTGAGATAACGGACGATACACGGACTAGTAACAAGTGGCATAATCGGGGCGCCACAAAGATGAATCATAGCGATAACTATTTGACTTGAGAGCGTTGCTTCGTTATGAAATCATCGATTTTGTTCCCGCAAAGATCTCTCGATATTTCTTTTGGAAGTGACGTAATTCATTGTCGCGTTTCAATATAAATTTTCTTTAGAGAATCTGTACGACTTTTTTTTTTCTTTTTTTTTTTCTTCTTTTCATTTTTTTGTTTTTTTTTTTTTTTATCTTTAGAAATCTATACGCGACATATTTAAACTTTCTTCCCTTCTTCTTCTTCTTCTTCTTCTTCTTCTTTTGTTTTCTTTTTTTTTTCTTCGTTTTCTTTTCTTAATCTTAGAAAAGTAATAGTAATAATAATAGTAGTAATAGTAAGGAAAATTATTTTTGCGGTACGTCGTTCGATAAAGACTCCGACGATGAAACAAGAAAGAGAGGAGATGTGAATCTCATCAAGTAGGAGTTACGAGTGGTCGTGGCACGAGCGATTTGCCACGCAGAGGCGAAGGAAGAAGAAAAATAAGGCGAAGACGAAGAAGACGAAGAGGACGAAGAAGATGAAGAAGAAGAAGAAGAAGAAGAAGAATAAGTAAAAGAAGAGAAGAAGTAAAAGGAGAAGGAGTAGGGAACCCTTGAAAATCCATTAGTTCCGTTAACGATAAAGATCGGAATCAAGCAACCACCCCGAAGAGGTATCGCAAAGGATTGCAAAAAGTTGTGCGACGACTACCGAGGATGAAGCGAACTGAAACGTCGTCAAAGGGGAGAAAGGAGATCACGGTAAAAGGGACAAAGTTTTGATACGAGGTGCAAATAAAGATGTAACAGCCGTAGGAGCGGCTAGAGTTCGAGTTAATTTTATCCGCGGACGATGGCTCGTGGATACAAAAAAATCGATGAAAGGTTCTCATCGGAAAAGTGTACTAACCGCTAACTGCACGGTCTCCTTTAATCCACCTGTTCGTAGCTTTATAGCTTCCAACCGACGTAAGTAAAGTACTTCAGATACACGAAATGAATCGCAAATGATGCGGAATCAATATACCAATTAGTTATTAACGTAACTTTAAATTTAAAACTAAACATAATCGAAATCGAACGTGTCGATTTGATAGGGGCGTATGGATGAGGAGGGCGGGGATGGGTAAAACAAGAAAAGAAAATAATAATGTACATTAAGGGAGATAGGAGAGAAATAAGCAAAAAACCAAAAAAAAAAAAAAAAGGAGGAAAAAAGAAGAAAAACAACAAACAAAAACGAAAGAATAAGAAACGAAAGAAAAGAGTGTAAAGAGAGAAAAAGACACAGAGCAAAATAAAAAAAAAAAAAAAGAAAAAAAAAAGGAAAAGAAAAAAGAAATTAAAAAAATTAAATGAGAAAAAAAAAGAAAATATCATTTGGATCATTGGCCTTACCCACTCGCATTCTCCGTAAGATAGATGAGTCCAAGCTTGCTCGTAGCCAATATCCTTCTCCCTTTTCGAGTATCCTCTCTCTCTCTCCACGATGTAATCCACTCGTAGTAGAGAGATACACGGCGCACATGCACGCACGCGCGTGTTCGCACGCAAACTCGAAAAGCAGGTCAGCACAAGCAAGAGAAGTACGATATAGGCAGGAGAGAAGGGCTCTCTCTGCGTTCTCTTTCTATCTCGTATATCTCGTATATATCGTAGCGCACGCTCCGTAAAGATACACCTCCTCTCTTGCCTCTTCGTCGTCGGTAGTCTTGGTTGTCGTTGTATCGTTACGTCGTCCTCGTCGTTGTTGTTGTCGTTGGTGGTGACGGCGACGGCGGCGGTGGCGATGGTGGTGATGATGATGACGGTGGCTGTGATGACGGCGGCGGTGGCGGCGGTGGCGGTGGCGGTGACGGCGGCGGCAGTAGCGTCGTTGTCGTCGTCGTCGTCGTCGTAGTTATCGTCGTCGTCGTCGACGTCTCGTGCGTATACCGGATTAATGAATGACTAGACACCGGCGTGGAACTATGAATGAACTCTCGCATAGCACTAGAGTACTATATAACCGTGCACATTGTGGGCGTCCGCCGGCTGCTCTCTCTCTCCCTCTCGACCAATGAGATTCACTCTTGGTGACTTGCACGCGGTCTAATACGATTACGTCGCGATTTAACTCCGTTCTAACCTTTTCTCCGAAATTTTAATTTATTCCCCCCTCGTTTTTTCCCTTTTCATATTCTCATCGCTTCTCTCTCTCTCTCTCTCTCTCTCTCTCTCTCGTCTTTTTCTTTCTTATCTTTCCATGCAAAACTTTCCTATGCAAAAACAAACCGAACGACGATTTATCTATAAACCCTTTCCATATTACCCATTAAAAAATCTAAGAACTAATAGGCACGACAATGTATGGATAAACCATTCGCATAATTTAACTATAAACCATAACTCTTCCGTTTTTCCACTCCTTATTTTTTCTTCTTCTTTTTCTTTTTCTTTCTTTTTTCTTTTTTTTTCTTTCTTTTTCTTTTTTATACGTCTATGACGTTCGACGTATTCGACGAAATGACGTGCCAATCTAAGCGTAAAATCTCCGACTAGCCGAGTGTCGAGACATCGTGCCGACGTAGACCAGCCTCCTCGGACAATTTCTGATATCGTCGTGCTGTAAAAAAAAGAGCAACACCCTCACACGCGACACAAACTCTTTTTTCTCCTTTCCTTTTTTCTTCCTTTTTTTTCTTTTCTTTCTTTTTCTTTTTTTTTTTCTTTTTTTTTTTTTTTTTTTTTTTTTTTTTTTTTCTTCATCGCGATCTAATCTCGCGTGAATCATAGTACCGTCGGTGTCGTTACGAACTCCCAGTAATACCATATCTCTATCTCTTTCTTTCTCTTTCTCTTTCTTCATTTTGTATTTTTCTTCTTTTCGCTCTTTCTCTCTCTCTCTCTCTTCCTCTTTCTCTTTCTCTCTCTCTCTCTCTCTCTCTATATATATATATATATATATATATATATATATATATATATATTTAATTTTTTCTCTTTTTCTATCAATTACATCACATTGATCATAATGTGCCAACTAACTCGTTAAAAAAAAGCTTACGAGTACGTCATCGATCACAATCGCGATAACGATTACGAGTGTCTCGTGCAAGCACCAATTCAATAAATGATCTGATTGAACTTTGGAACTTATGTGTTGTATGTATCTATATGTACGAATTTTTCTGAAATTCAAAAAATAATCACTGCTCGGTCTGAAAAAATTCGATGACAAATAACGATACGCCATAAACCGTTAATAAGATATGTTAAATGACAATATATATATATATATATATATATATAAATACCAGATATGTATCCATATTAATTAACCTGTTCGATGGAGAATTTTACGAAGCTTTTTATACTTGCCTATGAAACAACTGATCGTAAATTAATACGGAAATGAAAACGTCGCGTACATATCGAATGATGTCGAACGATTATTAAATCTATCCTGATTCAATAATTAAATATCGATTTGATAATTAGCAACAAGCATATGATTTTGCCGATAGTTCTGTCAAAAAAAAAAAAAAAAAAAAAAAGAAAGAAAGGAAAAAGAAAAAGAAAAAAAAGGAAAAAAGAAAAAAAAAAAAAAGTAAAAGGAAACAAAAAAAATTATAGAATATTAACGATCAACGTGTCCTATACAATGACATAGAAATAAAATCATCGATATTATTAATCAAATTTATGTAAATTATTTGTTACTTCCGGTAGATTTCGTTCGAACGAATAATAGTTATTGAATGTTTATTATCTCTTTGGATATGTTCGATTTCGAACGATTCAACCGATCTCTACGTAGGTGGCAAATACAGACGACCCGTGAGAAAAGTCGTTTGTAGCTTTCACGCCCTGAAAAGAGTATTTTCCCAGCATAGCTGATTTTCTACTCTCTCCCACTTTTCTCTCTCTCTCTCTCTCTCTCACACACACATACATACATATATATATATATATATATATATATATATACTCTTTCATTCCCTCTCTCTTTCTCTCTTACGTCTCAAAAGAAAACAATGTCGACGAATTCGGTGAATGATGCGTCGAAACCGTGAAACGATCTTTTTCTTCTCCCTTTCCTACGTTCTCTTCTACCTTTTCTCGCGACGGCGATGTCGGTGTAGCCCGTTAGAAGAGCGGTTTTCGAGCTGCGCCGAAGCAGAAAGAAAAAGACCGACTAACATACATAAGAAGACGAAGACGAAGACAAGGACGAGGACGTGAACGAGAATGAGAACGAGGAAGGAGAATGAGTCGAGTTCAGCTAAGAAGTACAGAGCGTATAGTAGTAGAAAGGAAATGCGTGCGAACCGAGGAAGATGAAGCCGATCGGTTGGTCGGTTTCTCTCAAACGCATCCTCCCTTATCTGATCTGCGCTCTCCACCGCTGCATGGGCATAGGATATATAATAAAGGGACACACTACCGATCGCGCGTTGTCAAAGTCTATCCCAAAAGCAAATCTCTTCTCGAAGAAGACTGGGCCTTCCCCCCCGTCGTGAGACTCTCGGTCCATTGTTGTTGCTCGCGTACCTTTCTCTACCTTCTAAGAAAAAACACCGATCGAGCCGCTATAACTTATTAATATCCGAAGGAAAGTCATCTCTTTCTCTCTCTCTCTCTCTCTCTCTCTTTTCTCTCTCTTTTTCTTCTCTTTTTCTCTATTTCTCTTTTCGTCGGGACAGCCTTTTTGGTATACCGACGTAGGCAAATCCTGGCGAAAGAATGAATATTTTAAAATTTCCGCGTTTATCCCGTGGGAACGAAATCGGCTTTTCGAATGTTGAAAATTGTTTGTCAAGAATCGGAATAATACGAGAAAAAGAATCGGAGACAGGTGGCGGGATTATCGTTTTCTAAGAAAAATCTTCGCGACGAAATTCCGCACGAGTTATTTCACCGTTTCTACCCTTTTCTTCTTCATCGTGTAATTACGAGCGTGCGTGCTCGTGAACGAAGAAAGAACAGAAAAAGAAAAGTATTAAGGAGGAGGAGGAGGAGGAGGAGGAGGAGGAGGAGGAGGAGTAAGAGAAGGAGGAAAGAAAGAACATGATTTATTGTACCATGGACACGGCTTTTATGAGTATTGAAACGAGAACGATATAGTATGAGAAGATACGCGCATAAGCGTAAAATATATTTTTCTTCTCGATCACTATAGTTAAAGGGGTGGATCACGAGTGAAAGAAGAAAAAAAGAAGAAAAAAAAAAAAAAAAAATAAGAAAAGAGAAACTTATTACAAAAATTATTGACAATAATTCGATCATTGGATCAAATCTCGACGATATAATTGAATAACATTATCTTTCGATCCTTTACAAATCACGTCGCTCGATAATAAAAAAAAGAAAAGAAAAGAAGAAGAAACGAAAAGATACGATATATCTTTAGATCGATATGATATCGATCTATCTGTCGATTAGATATCGATAGGTCATTGTTTTTCGTAAAGGACCACTCCAAGCTATCGTTATAAATATTTCGGAGGTAATGATCTCCCTACGACAATGTTTTGCAGGTACGCGAGCGCGTAAAGCGCTATATCCTTTCATGCTCGTCCTCGCAAACCGAGATTCAATTTCTCGCAAAAGATACGATCTGGTATCGTGTAATGGATTCCACGAACGGATGCAGATGACGGACATGGAACACGGCCGATAGTGCTACTGCTGGTGCATGCGAAAATGCGTGCGTTTTGCCTCGCGCCTCGAGCTACAACAAGTATGACCCGCGGCTAAGTATTTATCCCTACTCTTTTCTGTGAAAGAAGAAAAGAGAAAGACAGAGAGAGAGAGAGAGAGAGAGAAAGAGAGAGAAAGAGAGAAAGAGGGAAGCCGGAGGGAGCTGTCGGGTTAAGACATCGGCGCGGCAGCTAGACAGCTTGACAGGGGCTGAACCAATTACGCGGAATATTATCCGTCCGACGATTTGCACTACCCTCTCTTTCTCTTTCTCTTTCTCCTTCTTTCTCACTCCTTCGCTGACTCGTTCACATTCTGTCTCTCTCTCTCTCTCTCTCTCTCTCTCTCTCTCTGTCTCTCTCTCCCCCTTTTCCCGCTTCAACGCAATCACTGTGATTAGCGTTTCGCCGACACTTGCGCGGCACAACACGTAGGTACCTCGTAACCGCGGCTAATTTGTAAACTCTCGCACGTATTACGTGGTCGCGTACATGTTATCCACTACGCGCCGCTGACTTACATAATTGGATAGGATCCTTCTTCTCGACGGGGTAGCCAAGCTTTTCGAGATCTATCCGGATAAATTTTGTCGAGATAAAGGACGACACGCGTGAAACATTTACGATATCGTTTAAACTCTTCGAAACGTAGATTTTTGTTATTTTTTTTTTTTTGTTTTTTCCTTTCTTATTTATTTATTTATTTATTTACATTTTTTTTTTACTCAAGCCATTTACGTATACATATATATATATATATATATATATATATATATGTATGTATGTATTTAGATCAATTAGTTTCTCGAATATGATACAATTGAAATTGTCAAGTAATAATTAACGAATTAACGGAGAAACAGCACGACAAATAAAGAGAGAGGACAAAAAAAAAACTATACAAGGAGAAATAGAAGAAGAAGAAGAGAGGGAGGAAGAGAAGGAGGAGGAGGAGAAGGAGGAGGAGGAAGAGATCAATTTTCCTCGCTCGAATGAATGCTTATGCAAACGACCTATAAATCTACGAATAGGTGTCACGTATGTAGACGTTTTTGTTTTAACGACGTGTTCGTTTTCTGTGAAAGAAAGAGAAAAAGAGAGAGAGAGAGAGAGAGAGAGAGAGAGAGAAAGAAAGAAAGAGAAAGAGAGAGAGAGAGAGAAAGACACCCACGCTCCTTCCACGCGAGTTTATTTCGACAAGTACGCGTGCGGTAGCGGATTTAATGAATCGCTCGGTTTATGTCGGAGAACGCTCGATACTTGTATTCGAGAAGAAAGATAGAGAAAGACGAAGAATGGAGAACCCCGCACCGGTTGTAACGTTTAATCGTCGCGCTATAATAATTCCAGGGTAGCTCTCGTCGAGTTACTCGTCTCTTTCTTCTCCTGCCGCGACGTTCCGTAGCCGACGTGAACGATTTAACAAGAGGAAAAGAGAAAGAGAAAAATAAAAAGAGAGAGAGAGAGAGAGAGAGAGAACCTTCGGATACCTACCTGGAAACGGCTAACTACTTATTGTCACCTTTAACGAGGCCGCGATAAAAAGCGAACTATTCGCAGGTGGGAATGCCGTGGCAACTTATGAAAGTATCAATTACCTTCTACGTCGAGTTCCCTAATGAGGGGAACCGAACCACTCACGGATTACGAAGCCGTACTACCCCACAGCTAAGATCCGTTTGAAAACTTTTTAAGGAATCGAATGGCGATAATATCAAGACTTACATACATATATATATATATATATATACTATTTAAATACAGCTTCTCGTGAAATGTTCTTATCGTTCTCCATTGCATATTTTCATATATCGATGTTTAACGTTAGGGTAAGGTATGTTTATATATAACTGGATAATAATTTGTCACGTGAATCAGTGGTCCGGCATCGTTATCACTTAAAGGGAATGATCGTAAAGTCCCAAGTTGAAAACCATAGAAGGCGAGGTCTTAGCCACAGTGACGTCACTTTCTCTCTCGGTACCCTATTGTTCGCGAACGGGCGTACCTATGTATATATTGTGTTTACTTATATGTGTATATATGTATGCATGCATGCATCTATCTATGTATGTATGTATGTATGCATGTATTTTAACCGAAGAGAGGGAGACGAGTAGTATGTCGTTGAAGTTCAAACGACAGACCGGTAAGTTCCTGCGGAGGAGTATAGGGTAGGTTGGTTCTCGTTTCCTGCTTCGGTCACCTAGCTAGCCTAATCACCGTGCATAAAGCATTATCGACGTAAGAGACGCGCGAAAAAGACACACGTGCCGGCGTAGCAATTACGATTGCTAAGCGTTTAGCTTTACTGGATAAAAATTCTTCGGGTTGACAACGTAAGGAAGGAGACACCCGTTGACTCTCGATCGTGGATAAAATACCGAAAGCTTCGCCCATAGAAAACGTGGTTGCGTCGGCGTTGGAGGGTCGCACGTGGGCGAAAAAGGTGGAAAAATCTACTCGTAGCTCGCGGAGAGAGAGAGAGAGAGAGAGAGAGAGAGGGAAGGAAGGAGAGAGAAAGAGAGAGAGAACGTACGGAGGCTCTCTTTCGTTCTTTTTATTACGAAGACGTGTTCCGAAAAATAAAGACCATAATATAACAATAATTTATTCAATCGTATTACGACTTTAATGCGATTTAAACTATATTTACATTTAAGAAGAAAAAAAAAAAAAAAAAAGAAAAAAAAGTGACATTATCCTTAATATTTATCTTTCCCATATTACCTATAAATTAACCAATTTATTATACATTTTTCGACCATACCTATGAACCCTTTATTCTCCCTTTAGATTAAATGTCAAACTTATAGATAATATCAATACACGAGTTATTTCATAATTTTATGGCATAACCGTTAAAGGTTAATCGTTATCGTTATTAAATTTCATTAGAGAAAGGCATTATTAAAATTCCAATCGCCTAAAGTTCAGTTCGAAAAATGACGTCAATGTCATAATCGAATCAGATCGATTTTACATACAGCTTATATTATTTTCCATTCGAACGAATCGATCGTATTCCTCCCGTTTTCCTTTGTGATTGCACTTTTGATTCAAAGACCATGACCATGGTAGAGATGATGTCACCGGCCGATCGGGAACTTTCTCTTCCGCGAACTTTCGTATAGCTAACCGTGGACAGGAGCACCATACGGAAAGGTGCGAGTGACTCCCCGACGAGCCTTTCCATTCATGAATTCAGGCTTTGCGCTTAAGGAGGTGGGAATAATTTAAACGGCGAGTGGGTGATATCGCTACGCGTGCACGTACACACACACACACTCATACACACATATATATATATATATATATATATATATAACACATGTATGCAGGCGTACATAACTGCCTTGGCACGTTAAAGAGTAGAGAAAAAGAAGTACCCGTGATAGATAGATAGAAAGAGAGAGAGAGAAAGAGATAGTGTGAGAGAGAGAGAAGAAAGAGATAACAATTTTAGCAGGAGATAAGAAATCTTCATTGAGTCATACATCGTTTCTTTCGTAAATATCTAAAATACGAATATATACGGCAATAAAATATATGAAAATTTCGAGCTCGTTTCTTCCTTTGGAGATATATTTTTCTATATACCTTTGATGTCTCACGTTTATGATGAGCTTTAAGAAGCGCATTATTCTCTTATCTGATCGAAGAAAAGAAGAACCGGTCGGAGAAGCGTGGGGTCACTTTTGCTCGACGTTTAAAAAAAAAATTATAAAGAGAGAGAGAGAGAGAGAGAGAGAGAGAGAGAGAGAGAGAGAGAACAAGGGAGAAAGAGATAGAGATAAAGAAATAGAGGATAGAAAAGAAAGATAGAACGATGATCGATTTGAAATTGGTCGAGTGTTGAAAAGCGCGAGTAACTTCACCGTAGAATCCTTGATTCGTTTCATTAACCTCGATCGCATCGAATGCCACCGCTATCGGCCTTTCTTCGACATTCTCGGTGCTTAATGGCCCGTGTTAATCGGTCGGCATGACGATTATCTGCGTCACCGTTCGAAACTTGACCGAAGCTACGCTCGTGTGCTCGTGCTAGGTCGTAAGCCAGTACGATTAATAACGAGCATCGATGAGTCCATTAACTCGTTCTTTTATCTTCTCTCTCTTTCTCTCTTTCTCTCTCTCTCTCTCTCTCTTTCTCTTTCTCTCTTTTTCTCTTTCTTTCTTTTTCTCCCCTTTCTGTTACGGTGCATTGATCTCTCCTCTCTTACGAGAGGATTACGCGAATCGATACTTGTTCATTAATAACTTCTTTCACTCTCTCTCTCTCTCTCTCTCTCTCTCTCTCTCTCTCTCTCTCTCTCTCTCTCTCTCTGTCTCTCTCTATCTCTCTCTTTCTTTCTATCTTTCTTTCTTTCTTTCTTTCTTTCTTTCTCTCTGTTTTTTTCTTCTTTCTTTTTTTCTTTTCTTTTTTTGTAAACGATGGATAATAATCTAATACCTGCAAAGAAAGAATTATGCGAGTCGATATTCCATCGTTATCTATTAATAGCAAAGAAAAATAATTAAAAATACTCAAGCCATCGACGTACATAAATAGTTACGTCCATGAAAACATACGCGCGTGCTTCTCCGCGAACGGTTACGAAATCTATAAGAGAAAAGAAAAGAAAAAAAAAAAAGAAAAAAAAAAAAAAAAAAAAGAGAAGGAAAAAAATGAAAAAAAAAGCAGAAGAAGAAAAGAAAAACACGACGACAAGGAAAAAAAAAAAGATTAATAAAAGAGAATAAGATATTATAAACAGCAGGAAAAGATCGTAAGGAATGATTGCAAGATGAAATCGATTACATCGATCGTTATATATATATATATATATATATATATATATATATATATATTATATATACACGTCAATTCCCGTATATTATCGTGTGCGTACGCACGTATACCGCGTATCTTGTTGATTGACTACAAATTTTCCTTACGAGCTCGTTAAAATTTATCCGTCTAACATACGCATATTTATCTAAATTTTTAATAGTAAGGAACTTTCTTATCTCGATTTGCCGGATGACAAACGAGACGTCGACTAAATATAGAAGAAAAATTAACGTCGCTTTTGCGAGACGTGTATGTATGTATAATCCTCGATTTTACGCGATCATGCGATGAGATTCTACTTCTTACGTCATTGTATCGTGGAAAACGAACGAGAGAGAGAGAGAGAGAGAGAGAGAGAGAGAGAGAAAGAGAATGAAACGTCACACGATGACGTCGCCGAACGACGACGGCGCGTTACGAGACTCAACCCTCTAAATATTTACCTCCTTCTTCGTGCGCGAGCGCGCAGGCGCATATTTTCCAAGAAACTATGGAAGACGACGATAAGGAGGAGCCAAGAGAACGACTAAGACTTACGTCGGATAATAATTGGAAGGATTCATTCCGGAAGTAAAATGACATAAATCCGTTCTCTTTTATCGTACGCGTCATTTTTCACGGGTTTACGTATATAAATATATATCCCTAAGATCCGGATCGATCCAATTTTTTTTCCCACTGATCTAAACACACTTTCGAGAAATCTTCTTTTATTGATCCAGTAACGCATAGGGATATTACGTGTTGGCATGTTACGTGTTTTACATCGAAAGTATAGTTGAATAAATAAATCATTTATACGATTTAATTCTTGGGAAATTTTGTTCTCTTACTTTTTTTTCTTTCTTCTTCCTCTCCCACTCTCTCTCTCTCTCTCTCTCTCTCTCTCCCTCTCTCTCTCCCTCTCTTTCTCTCTTTTCGTTTTAACACGTAGAACGTCGATTAGAACCGGGCATCGCGTGAAAAAATTTCGCGATCATCTCGACGAACGTTCGCAAACGTGGCCCGAGTTAATATGAATGCAGATTCTCCTCTTAGACCGATCGTAAGTTTCGTATTCAAATTCGCGAAGCCCGGTCTTCGAGCCGTCTCACTTGCGTGAGTTATGGCGGTGACAAAAGCCTGGATGGCTCGGGTAGATTAAATTAAGAGGGAACAGAGCCTGAATCTCCATTTCGTCGCCGAGTCGTCGTACTTTTTAATCGTCTTACCTATGTGAAAAGAGGAGAGAAAAGTAAAGAGAGTAAAAAGAAAAAAAAAAAAAAAAGAGAGAAGGAGATAGAGATAGAGATAGAGTGACTACATATAACTAACAACGACGAACGACGCGTAGG
>NC_060958.1:8804436-8809436 GCF_910589235.1 Vespa crabro | reverse complement strand
TCTTACAGCGAGCAAAAAGCAACGGGATCGGATTGGATCTGACCAATCGTCGTCTCTCACGGGCGTTACCGGGCGTGCAACGCATGACACGCGTCTCTTCTCACACGCGCGTTCCTTTCCTTTGGAAAAATAGAAAGCTTTCTCTCTTCTTTTTCTTTATCCCCCTCTCTCTCTCTCTCTCTCTCTCTATCTCTTTCTATTTCTCTCTCTCTCTCTCTCACTCTCTCTCCCTCTGTTTCTTTTCTACTATCTCGATAAGATCGCAAAACGCAGCGAGCTAGGTTGTGAGCGCGAATCAAAGAAAATCAACGTAACGAGCGCTCGCTCGCGAAATATCATTAGAGGGTGCAGTGGCGTAGAACGATAGTGTCTACGTGTGCGTATATGTGGTGTATATCTGTATAAAAAAGACAGAGAGAGAGAGAGAGAGAGAGGAGAGAAAGAGGAGACGTTGTGGATAATTCGTTGCGCGCCGAGAGGGACGTAGGCGGCCTCCAGTACCATTTGTTTTGCGCAAATACCGTGGCCGATACGACGAGTCATATCCATCTTATCCCGTTCCTTTTCTCTCTCTCTCTCTCTCTCTCTCTCTCTCTCTCTCTCTTTCTTTCTTTATCTCTCTTTGAGAGATGAGAAAGTACCTGAACCGGATGAGTCCCAATCGCCGGAAGGCTTTCCAAAGTTCACTGACGCCTTGTCAAACGATGAATCTTTTCTTATTCGATTTTTCCAACTACGATATATATTTACGATAGTACGATAAATGAAGTGTGAACGGTAATAATGATAATACTTGTTACATTCATATTATTTTTATTAGAGATCGATAGCTACTTAACATAATTATGCGTTTTACGTACAATTATGCATATAAGCTGCGACTTTGTGTATTGAAAGATATTATCGAGTAAGAGATCAGAAATCGATATTCTCTCTTTTCTTTTTCTCTCTCTGTCTCTCTCTCTCTTCCTCTCTCTCTCTCTCTCTCTCTCTCTCTCTCTTTCATTTTTAGTCTACTTGTTCGCCTGTTTTTCTTATTGTCTTTCTCTTATTAATTCTTATAAAAATCATTGAAAAAAAAAAAAAAGAAAAAAGAATATGTATTTACATGTGACCAATCGACCTTCCTCTGTTAGAGTCTCTCGTTACACGTTGCGTATAATCGATTACGCTTGCGTAGGAGTTACTTATATATCAGAGCGGAAGTGGAAAGAGATTATCTGGAAATTCGAACTACATTCGACGTGGGATTTAGATCTGTTCGCGATAATTGCACGATGTTTTTGCTCCGGTCATTGCGCGTATGCGATGCGATGCGATGCGCTTGAAGATCGACCCAATGAACCAAAATGCATTTATGCGTTCGCCTATAAAAAAGAAAAAAAAAAAAAAAAAAAAAAAAAAAAAATTAAATAAAAATATAAAAAAATAAAAAGAAGCTCGATATCACTGCGAGAAGGCATACTCTGATTAAAAAAAAAAAAAAAAAAAGAAGGGAAGACGTTACACCGATAGTTACGTTTGAGTATTATCACTCGAGTATTCTCACCTGTTTTAACGAAACCGGATGTCGTTCAGACGACAATCTATGTATTGTATTATATCCTATTCTATTTCATTCTATTCTATTATAACCATCACGATATAGATAATAAAAAGAAAAAGAAAAAGAAAATAAGAAAAGAAAAAGAAGAAGGAAGGAAAGAAATAAAAAAAGAAGAAAAAAAAAAAGAACGTTGCCTAAAATCGATCAATTAAATTCGATTCAAGAACGTTCTTTGTTCTCCATTCGTAGAACGAAATAAAAAATAAAATGGATATTATAATAAAAATATTTATGTATATATATATATATATATATATATATATATATATATATAGCGTTCGAGATTGCGTTTCTCGCAGATTGCGACAGCGAATCCGAATGTATTTCGTCTACGACTCATTAATAGACTCTTTTTATTACCCAGTTTGGTGAAGGAGCAATTTCGTGATGGCAGGTAGGACCGTTCGCCGTTCGCGAGATTCTTTACCAAGTCGGTCGGTCGTTAGTCGGTCTACGTTAAAGAACAGAATCATAGCTGTTAACTGGAAATAAATCTGCCCAGGGCTGCGTGGAGGATGCGGAGGAGGAAGAGGAGAAAGAGGAGGAGGAGGAGGAGGAGGAGGGAGACGGATTGGTTCTTTTTTGTCTCTTGTTCTTTTTCTTCATTACTCTTTTTCCCGTCAAGATCGTAAAACAAAAGCTCGGACAGCTTCAAGAGAGAAAGAAAGAAAGAAAGAAAGAAAGAAAGAGAGAAAGAGAAAAAAAAGGAAAAACAAAAACGAAAAAAGAGGAAGAAGAAAAATACTTTCTGGTGAGCCTTTAAACGACGGAGAACGGAATTACGACTATCGGCTATCGATTTTCACGAGAAATGACGACGAACTTATCTCGTTTAAATCCATCCACGAGAAGAAAGATAGAGAGCAAATGAAAGAGAGAGAGAGAGAGAAAAAGAGAGAGAGAGAGAGAGAGAGAGAGAGAGAAAGAAAGAGAGAGAAAACTAAAAGGGTCGATGACGAGAGAGTTCGGAAATGCGCTGCCCACGTGGTGGGTGAGTTAGTGCAAAGCCATCCTTCCTCGGAGAGCGCACGACGCTCTCGAAAGGCACAGAAGGACATCGAGGTGGCGCGGGTAACCGGCTGGGAGGAAGCGGAGGAGGATGGAGTGGCAAAGGGCTTGGTGGTGCAGGACGAAAGAAGACTCAGGTGTTCCGTTTCTCAGTTATCTTCGTCTCTTTCATTCTCTCTTTCTCTCTCTTTTCTCTCTCTCTCTCTCTCTCTCTCTCTCTCTCTCTCTTTCTCTCTTTCGAAAAAGAGAGAGAACGCATCTGTGAGAGACGGTTCGGCCGTGTCTCGTTGTCGGTGAACTGGCAGGCACAAGACCAGGGCACGTCCTCATCTTCTTCGGGCAGCATCTTCCCGCTCTCTTCTGTGACTGCATCTCCGTCTGCACGCCCACGCAAAACACCGCATCAGCATCCGTAGCCGCTGCTGATGTCGATACCGCCGTACTCCGGTGGACTCCTTAAAGTCTGTCTCTCTCTCTCTTTCTCTCTCTCTCTCTCTATCTATCTCTCTCTCTCTCTCTCTCTCTGTGTTTCTTCACAATTCTCTTTCTTTGAGTTTCGTTCTCTCTTGACCTCACCGAACTCATCGCGAAAATTGAAATGTTTCCCCGATGATGTCTTCATCGACATCAAATTCGATTGTATTCTCTCACATCCTTTATCAAATATACAATCGTGGTTTGATAATTATACGACGATATAGTCGATACGTCGATAGAATCGTCGATGGAAATATTTCTTAATAATATATTTACGATTAAACGATTATATTTAAAATTTGGAAATTTTCGTGGGAAAAAAAAATGTTCGAAATAATGAGATTATAGTAATGCTAATTACATAATGAAACTATGGAATTATTTCAATTGTTCCTTCGCTCCAACTACCGTTCTAATTTAGATTTTGGCTTAGTTCTTGAACAACTTTTTTCTCTTTTTCTTTCTTTCTTTCTTTTTTGTTTCTTTGTTCCTTTTTCTTTTTTTTTTTTTTTGCGTACACTAACAAACGAATTTGTGTCACGACTGCGACTACGGAAAAGCGATTTTCTTACGTAGAAGGAAACCATTCGCGTAGCGGTTCATGGCAGCTGGAAATAAGTAGGCATTTTAACGACTGTTCCATCGCGAAGGTTTTAGCTGCGATCGGATAGAGCAAAAAGGAAACGTTCCGGCGTTTAATAGGTTCTTGGAAAGTCACCGAAGCGCGTACTCGCCTTCGCGCAGGTGAATTTACGTCCCAACGGACTTTATTAGACTTTACTTGTCTATCTCTCTCTCTCTCTCTCTCTCTCTCTCTCTTTTTGATTCGGATAGCATTTCCCATCGTCCTGCCACACGATATGTTTTTTTCGCTAAACACCACTGACAGCTACACTAATTGCTCGCGAATTACTTTCTTGTCGACTCTCTGTTCCCTCTGTTCTCTACCTTCTCAAGTCGATCTATCGAACTCAATCATATCGACCATGTGCTTCTCTTTGACAATATTATTTTCCTTTTTCTTTTTTTTTTCTTTCTTTCGTACCATAAGAAACGAGTGATGGAACCAAAAAAAAAAAAAAAAAAAGAAAAAGAAATGAAAAGATTTTCTATATAGGTAACGTAAACTATTAACGGTAGAAGCATAACTGGTAACATATTCATTCACCATAACTCGTTGTTGGACTCTATATTAAATACTCAGGCACATCACTGTGTACATACTCATTACATATTTAGATGTTCCATCTGTCCAGAGAAATCTCCCATCGTCGGCAGGCCTTTAGCCTCGAACGACGAAGAATTGTACGAAACAAGTACGTATGTACGTACCTACATATATGTATATATATATATATATATATATATGTAGACATGCATCTATGTAAGAAGTATACGCGTTCGTTTCGACGACACGAACGAAGCGTATCGTGGCCTTTCAATACGCGCAAAAGAGATCCTCAAGAGGTACAAGCAATTATCACGAGGGTCGTACCGCATCGAGTTGTGTTCTCGAGTACTCGAGCTCCTCCATCAGCTTCCCCCACTTTACTCTTCTTTTTCTCGCGCTTCTTCGACAGTACTACCAACAGATTTATCGTTAGTCTTTTTATTACGTTGAAAACGTAATAAACAGAATTTAAAAAAAAAAAAGAAAAAGAAAAAAAAATGTAAATATGTAAGTACGATATTTTTACGATCATCACCTTTCGTTTGAGAATTATATATATATATATATATATATATATATATATATATATATATATGTAGTAAGTAGTAAATTATTTCATGAAATTGTATATCGATTTTTTCATTTTATCTTTCTCCTTCTTTCTTTCTTTCTTTGTTTCTACTGTTTTTTTTTCTTTCTTTCTTTTACAATCAAAATAATTAACTATACAAATATAAT
>NC_060958.1:8794436-8801936 GCF_910589235.1 Vespa crabro | reverse complement strand
CATTATTACATTATACGTAAATACATATATCCATTTATATATGTACATATATACATGTATTTATATATAATATATAACACAGCATACAAAAATGAATCTTTAAATAGTTAAAAATCTTACCTATGTAAAAGTATTTCTACTCTTAAAGAGAGCTTTCGAGTCCGTCTACGTTCTCGGCTAATGAAGGAATGAATGGGAGCGCGTTTTCTACTCATGAATCATTGATAGGATGTATCGATCGATAGCACGAGTCGCGCGCTGCCTTCTCTCGCTTGTGCGCCTCTCTGTTCGTTTCGTCCTACTCGCAATCGGTTAGTGAGATCATTGACTCATTGGCAACACTTTCGTGCATCGAATGCATCTACATGTTGTCGTTCGACGACAACATTAAGCAACATGCTATCGACGATGTTGTATGCAAACGTCAAACCGTTATGTATAATATTCATCATTGAGAATTCGAACGTAACACGCGTAACATTAAAGCAACGAGAAATCCTTTCTTTCGATCTATTATAAAAGAGATTATTTTTTTTCGAAATAAAAATAAAAGGAGAATACACAAAAATAAAAAAAAGAATAAAAAAGAAAAAGATCGAATAAAACGAAGAAGCGGCAACACTAATAATATTTTTTATTTATTATTGCTTAATTAGAAACTTTAAGTAGGAGCGAAGTCAATGAACTCGTTCGTTTGATAATGATCGAGGTACCGTAGAGTACGGATCGTTAATCGACAAAATAAGTGAGACGACAGTTCCGTTTTCCGGTCGTAATGGCGTCAGCCGTCAGTAAGAAAAGTTCTAGTTTCACCTGAAGTCGTTTTCAGCGATAATAATCGAACTTTCCGGTGCTCACGGCCGGCATGATCGCCAGCCATAAAGCCAGTTTCTTTTGCAGTCGATACACTCGTCTCTCCACCACCTCCTTCATCACCACCACCACCACCACCACCACCACCATCATCATCACCATCACCACCACAATCACCACCTCCTCCTCCTCCTCCTCCTCCTCCTTCTCTTTCCTTCTCCTCTTCCGACCTTCCTCTTTGCTTTTATATCGAGTTTTTGTACATTACGATTCTACTAGTCGATAACTCCGACGCACGCCATTCGATAAACTCACCAAATGCCTTCATCTATATAATTTCTTCAATTCTCGTTTACATATTTCGTACGAATCTTGGCAAACATTTCCTTCGAAACTTCGTGACTTCGTGATCACCACAGCTTTTCCATTTCCTTTATTAAGGAAGGGAAAAAAAAAAGTGAACGGAGATCACTTATAATAACGCACACGACAGGGACAAATAATTATGTCTCCATATAAACTTCATATCTGTCCGCGATCGATAGGTGACTCGGCAAAAAAAAAAGTCGATGGTGTAAACGAGAAAGAGGAGGAGGAGGAGGAGGAGGAGAAGAAGGAGAGAAATAGAGAAATAGAAAAAGAGAGAGAGAGAGACACGGTGAAAGATAGGGAAGACTATAATTTCCCGCGACTACGATCTCGTTTCCACCTGTTTCGTTTCAATAACTTTCGCAACGCGTTTCATTCGCACCGTTACGTCACGCATTAATGATTTTCTTTCGTTCTCTTTCTCTTTCTCCTTTGAGAGTGTGTATGTGTGCGTGTGTGTGTGTGTGTGTGTGTGAGAGAGAGAAAGAAAGAGATAGGAGAAAACCTTTTTCACGTTTCTCCATAAAATCAAACGAGCGATACTATTGGTCGGTGATCGGATAATGATAAAGCAATCTGTTCCATTCTGCGTATCAGAGATTTAGTGAAATAATGAGAAAGAAAGAAAGAGAGAGTCAGAGAGTGAGAGAGTGAAAGAGAGAGAGAGAGAGAGAGAGAGAGAGATGGAAGTAGAAATAGATGGATAAATAAATAAAAATAAATCCATAACTTCGTAATAAACGGCGAAATAGTAAAGTTAGCTTGTACATATATATATATATATATATATATATATATATATATATATATATATATATAGCTGTGCCGAAGAGAAACGTTAAATAACGCGATGTAAGAGGGTCCACCACGCCCTCGCTTAGCTCGTTCTCCACGACGCAGTCGCTGTCGGCAGTTACCAACGAGCAACCTCGAAGAACAAATGACAGAGAGAATAATGAAATGAGAGAGAAACTGAAAGAGAATCGTTGTGCAATAGCATTACGAGAGGTACATAATCTTGAATGAAAATGCTCGAAGTCCATCGTTTTAGTTCGTCGTTTCTTCCTTAATCAATTTGTCCTTAATCAATTTGTCCTTAATCTATCGTGAATTTTCTCAAACATAACACAACGATATCTTAATTAAAATACATTTGTAAAATTCTTTATGTACGGAGATACGTTCTATTTCTTTTTTCTTTTTCTTCCTTTTTTTTTTTCTTTCTTTCTTTCTTTCTTTCATTCTATTTATTTTCTCTCTTTTTTTTTTTTTTCTTCCTTTTTTCTTTTCTCCTTTTTCTCAATCTGTATTATCATTACGCAATCGAATTGTTTAACGCGACATAAAGATCGAGTTTCGCGAGTCAACGAAGATACAATTCAATGTCATTCGTCTTATCGGCTTATCGCGATGCAGCTACTCAAACGTCTATAATTATACTTACGAGGACTTCTCGAAATTCATTATCGTTATATATATATATATATATATATATATATATATATATCTTTTTCTCATCTCCGTATATACTCTTTTCGCAGCGGATAAATATAACGTCCTCGTATTATACATAGAGAAAGAGGAGGACGTGTATCCGAAAACGGTAGAGAACGATGATCTTTGCTGCTTGCTCCTTGCTCTCTTCCGACGTATAAGATTTCCTTGTATGTTGTTTCTCTTCTTATCAAAGGATCAAAACCGGCAATAGGATCCCACCCAATATTTTAAACTCCCAACACGTATTTGTCTTTTCCCAGTGTGACATAGTTCTTTGTAAACATGGATCTCCACTCGAATCATCAAAGCTTTTTCTTTCTTTTTAAAGAACTCCCGTCAGTTTCGGCGATCTTTGTGAAACACGTTATATCCGTTAGATCTACAATGATCTTTACGAGATCGATCACGATCTTACGAAAAAATTCATTTACATGAGAATTGTATTGCCCGATCGTATTCTTTTTACGACTCATTACGATCCACGATGACGAATTCGAATTCGATTAAATATAAACATCTATTAAGTTGAATATTTTTCAAAATGAGAAGAAATAAATATTAAATCGATCGACGATTGATATGACGTAAATAATTACACGAAACTAACCTAGAAATTAAAATGTTATTATTAAAAAACGTACGAAATATCAACGAAAGATTATGACTTTTCTTTTAAATAATATTAATCACGAGGCGAACGAAACGAGAAAAGTCTTTTCTTTTTCCTTTTTTTGTTTTTTCGTTTTTTTTTTTTTTTCTTTTTCTCTTTACGAGGAAAGTAAACGGCAATGGGCAATGTTAATTTAATTGGCTGCCAACGGCTTCTGAATTGAGACATAGTAATTATTACTTAGCGTTAGAATAATTTAGCAATATGTTGGGTGCGTCGTGAAAGTAACGAGCGAAATAACGGACGGTTTGAGATCATCGGTCTTACCGCTTGTCCTCCTGGATCGTTTTGCCAGTGTCAGGATCCGTCTTGTGTTGACCGTTCAGAAAGAGAAAGAAAGATTGACTGATGTGGCCCCCGGCTAACACACTATAGTCATGTAAAAGAAAAAAAAAAAAAGAAAAATTAGAACTGATCTGACCGAAGGTGGAAGGAAAAGATAAAAGAAACATTCGAAAGGGAACTCTTAGGATACCTTTACGCTAGCTTCGGAATCGTGTCAAGATGAAAATGATTATCGGAAGTATTGGGGTATCGACGATGATTCACTCGAAATCCTTAGACACGGACGGTGGTCCCAGTTCGTCAAAGTACCAAAATGATGATTCAGTCGAGCGTTTACGAACCGTAAACCTGTTTCGCACCTTTTTCGTATTCACGATCGATAAGCACGATACCGTCGATCAACAAAACCATTGAAATCGTCGTTCGAAGTTCTCTACGATCGATTTTAATGAATGAGATTGTCCTTCGATGTTAAATCTTTCTATCTTGTTTTCCTAACTCCACACTTTAGACGTTTACTGTACTTCTTTCGTTGTTTTATACGTTCATTGTTTATACAGTAATTTAAATATTATTTCTTTAAGGCACATTCAATGAAATAATTTAATAATTCATTTAAACGATCCTGCGCATGATTTATAATATAAGATATATATATATATCCTTTCTTTTGTTTTTTCTCTCTTCTTCTTCTTTTTTTTCTTTTTTTTTTTTTTTATACGTGAAATAGCAAAATTAATAACAATAGGCGCAATTCCTTGTCGATCGGATTAAAAGAAATGCTGCGGTATTCGTAAGAAAAAAAAGGGAAAAAAAAGGAAAAGAAAAAAGAAATAGAAAAAAAGAAATAGAAAGAAGAAAAAAAAGGTAAAAGAAAAGAAATATTTGCTGAATAATGATAGATCGAAGAGCTGATGTTCCAAGATGTTGACTCCTCGCTGGCTGGTTCGGCTTTGAGCTAAGTATACACTCTACCGACTGTGTTGTTATTATAATAGCTTCCTAAGTATTCTGTTTACGTTTGTAATTCCTATCTAACATATATACATACATACGTACGTACGTATGAATCAGAAATAAACGACTCTAATATATCTGTAATGGATAATGTTAATCTATATAAAGATATACCTATAATATTTCGACGGATATATTATTCTTTAATTGTTTATCCAATTATCGCGTCGTAATGATTTCTCTTCTCGAGTTCATTGTAGCATAAAAAAATTTGTCCATTAAATTCTCCGATCGATGGCCGACCGGAGGATACGCCGTCCTTCAATGTTGACTCTTCGACAGTCGACCTAATACTAAACCCGAATATAAACTTTACCGGCTTTATTATTGTCACAGAGTTTACCTTAAACTTTTTTCTTAAACGTCGACGATACACACACACACACACACACACACATACATATATAACTTATGAATACATATTAATCAATATACGTACATCGATTCTCAATTTTTTTGTAATCAATTTTTTGTTCGTTCGAACGTTCAATAACGATTTATTGTAACCCATCGAATATCATATTCTGTTCGACATAAAGACGTTTTAAAAATCATCGTAACGATATTATTGTGACACTTTAGAATGCTACTAAAAAGTATGAAGTATTGGCTGGACGATAACTTGGCGGGGTCTAGTGACGCAAGCACGATCCGCTCCCGGATTCGTTATTCAAGGAGATCCGGCATTTCGATCGTTCCAATTGCATTCGACGCGACCGGATCGAAGATACTGGAAAAAAAGTCAATACTAAAGTAAAGCAAAGGAAAGTCGTCGCGAGTCATGCCATGAGTTCGAACGATGAAATTCGAGCTGTACGAACGGAGCCTTGAGAACGGCCGAACGCCCGCGCTTTTCTGAATCATCCGCTCGTAATTGTCGCGATATCGGTTGCCTTTCAGACGATATTCCCCCTATCCTTTTCTCTTTCTCTCTCTCTCTCTCTCTCTCTCTCTTTTTTTTTCTCTTAGTCTATCTCCTTCTCTTAGCAATTTTCTTTACGAGAAAAAAAAACGAGCGATAAGAGACTTATTGGATAAGAGGGCATTAATTGCAACGACTAATTACTCTTATCATATTCTCTCTTGAATTTATTATGACATATCGGGTGTATGTATCAGTGCGTTAGTGTACGCGTGAATTCTCAATAGTATTTAACAAAATTTATCAAATGATCATTACAAAGAAAATCTCTCAGAATGAAGATAACGATCTCTCGCAGGTGGCATAATTACAATGAGAAAAGATTATGTCATCGACTAAATAAATTTTCACTCCTGAGAAGAGAGCAGAGTCGGCTTCTTCTGTATCAGCGTTGAAACACCTGCGAGAGTGTTATCTGCTCGACTTACGTTCTCTCTCTCTCTCTCTCTCTCTCTCTCTCTTCCTTTCATGCTATTTATGTCTTTTTTTTCCTTCAACGGACAAATCTTATCATGCAACGAAAGCGCACGTTCCATGTTTACATTTCTTACGTCACCGTTCCTCTTCGGATTATGATGCATTGTTGCAGCTCGGATGGCCCACCTTGAATAGAACTCTCTCACGCTTTAAAAGTATTTTAAATCGTTGATCTTAGATCGTATAACGACGAGGAACAGGAACGATACGATCCCACGAAAAAAATATCAAACATGTTATCACAATGGTGACTCGAGAATGTTCGTTAACTGTGTGCCTCCTGATCAATTTTTCTTTTTTTTGTTTCTTTATCTTTTTTTTTTTTTTTCTTTCCTTTTTTTTTTGTTCCACTTGAAATTATGTATTTTGTACGTACGTACATATGTATATACGCTTATCACAAGATCATCGTGTATATCTGTGACTTAATAATAAATGTGACGTAAAAGTGTTGGTGTTAAAGTTCGACGAGGAAGACGACGAGAGCGGTACGATCTTCCTCGCGTTCTCAATTTTCTGTACGATTTTCAAAGCTACAGCGAAAAGAATGAGAACTAAAGAGAGAGAGAGAGAGAGAGAAAGATCGTATCATCTAAAAATTCGTTGGAGAAAACGACAGAGCACGCGGGTGGCGGCGTCTTCCTTCGTATGACTTCGTCCTCCACCCTCTTCGCCTTTTGGCAGGTTTACACGAAGTCACGTCGTGGGCGGTTCACCAAGAGAAAGAGAAGAAAAAAGGAAAAAAAAGGAAAGAAGTCGTTCGAGCATTGTCGGCCTGACTGACTTGCCTCGTGTTCACGTTGCTGTACGTTGATGTCGCGCTCTGCTTACTTTCCAAACATCTTAATACCGTTCGTACCTTCGCCGTATTCTGAACCTTTCGAATGAGCTTCTCTTTCACTTCATCTTTCTCCTTCACCTTTTTATACATCCGTGATTTCCCCGGATGTATGTAGGACGTTATCCTGACGAATAGATGATTCATTTTATCTATTTTTTTTCCACAATTTGATTCATCGAGAAATAACTTTCTTTCTTTTTTTTTTTCTTTTTTTTTTATGTAGACATATATATGCATTTATTTTTTTTTTTATAACAAATAAATAAACAATATATATATATATATATATATGTATATGTATATAAGTAACAACGATATAGATAAATGATATATGTATACGTATATATAAATGAAAAAAAAAAAAAAGAAAGAAAAAAAATTGTCGATAAGACAGATCAAGATGTTTTTAACTTGACATATAGATCCTTCGATAAAATCCTTTAATCTTTCTGATATTTATAATTTGACATGTTCTACGCTCAATTTTTCTTCTTTCAATTTTCTTTTTGAAGTTATACTCTTCGCGTAAAGATCACATTCGATACTTCCTACGGGTATCACGTTCGTAGGTGTGCAATAGAGATTTTTAGAAAGAGGGAATAGATTAGA
>NC_060958.1:8789436-8791936 GCF_910589235.1 Vespa crabro | reverse complement strand
CCCCTCGATATGACGATTTCTTGAGTCTCCGCGAGATATAAACGTTGCTCACCTAACTCGAGAGCAAGTGTCGTAGCGGGGCCGGGGCTGGGGGGAGAGCAGGGAGGGATAGGCTTTGCCTATCGTAAAACCGATTCGAACGTACCAAAGACCATTCGAAGATACTTATGCGTTTGAGCTTATTATGCGAGGAATTAGTAATTTTTCTTTCTTTCTCTATCTATATATCTTTCGTTATCTTCATCTCTATATTTTTCTTTCTCTGTCAGTGTCTATCTCTGTCTCTATCCGTTTCTCTCTCTCTCTCTCTCTCTCTTTCTTTTTGCCTTCTGCTTCAAGAATCGAGCGAGATTACGAGATTTTTAAACAGGCAGAACGATCCAACGAGTTTCTCCGTTCCGTCGTCGGATATACGACGATAAAATCCTAAGAGATTTGCGAGAAGCTCGAATGACATAAATCAAGATCACTACACTACTCGGAGCGATTACCTCGATTCTCATTTTCTTTTTTCTTTTTTATTTCTTTACTATTTATTTATTTGATTTTTTTCTTCTTCTTCTTCTTCTTTCTTCTTCCTCTGTTTCTTTTCCTTTTTCTTCCTCTCCCTTTACTCCGTGAAATACTCCATATGCCTATAACGTATAAGTCTATAAGCGGGATATATATAAGTGCGTCCTTTATCTCGTAGTCCCATTCTCGTAGGATTCGAAACTAACTGAAAGACTAACGAATTTCTAGGATCAAATGGACGATAAATCGAGTTCTCAGCATTAGGAAGATAGTAGAGGTAGAAAAGGATCATCGTTCAATAACCTTTAAACTCTTTAGTGACGTACATAGGTTATGCTACTATCATGCTGCTCAGGTAGGATCGAGAGGATCAACATTGATCCGGCGATCTTTAACGATCAGCCAAAGACGATCGGCGTCCTGTTTCTCTACGCTCTCTTTTCATCGACGTAAGAGAGAGAGAGAGAGAGAGAGAGAGAGAGAGAGAGAGAGAGAGAGAAAAGGTGAAGGAGAAGGAAGAGAACGGAGGGTTGGTGGGTGAGGTGGAAAGGGGTTAGAGGGGGAATGGAGAGGGAAGAGGGGGAGAGGTGAAAAGGAAAGAAGGAAGGAAGGAGAGATGGAAGGAACGGAGAGCGTTAGTCACCGAGCGTGAAATTCGATTTCACGTAGGGCAAACCAAGCGTGTCGTGGCCGCGACGCGTTACCCACCGCTCGCCATTTTCTGCATCCAAGAGTCTACGCGTACACTCGTCCATCCTCCGATCCTCTTCTTTGAGCAATGAAAATGGATTAGCATTACGCGGCCATTGTCGCAGCGAAACGAAAACTTATCTCGGACGATCGTATCTCCTTCCACGTGATATTTTCACGTGGAAGAACGGAGTTAGGAAGCTTCAATGGATCCCTGATTCCTTCTATCCTTCTCACTTGATCTCTGTTTACGAAGTCTCTCACTTATCTTCAACCGTTTCCTCGTACCATACGCGAGAACGCATTAAGATCGTCTCTCTTTCTCTCTCTCTTTCTCTCTCTCTATATATATATATATATTTCTTTCTTTCTTTCTCGGTCTTTGTTTCTTTCTCTCTCTCTCTCTCTCTCTCTCTCTCTCCATCTCTTTCTCTTATTTCTCTCTTGATCGCTTTTACGTTTATCGCCCGTTAACTTCAAAGTGGTGCTCTCTGCGAATGCCCCCGGGCTCCTTTTGTGACCAATGCGTGGGTAATTAATGGACCTCACAGCCAAAACGATTAACTACGAATAGGTATCTAATGCGTTTTCGACCTATCACATGATGTAGGTACGATTAAAACGTGTTCGAGTTGAAAAATTTATTTCTTTTTTCTATATATATATATATATATATATAAAGCGCATCATTTCAAACTTCCTATAGGTATACAATTGTTCCTATATAAAGTATTATAGTAAATTGAAATAAATCGATGTAGGTAGATATGTACAAATGAACGTTCCTCTTTCCTAATATCACAAAAAAAAAAGAAGAAACAAAGAGAGAGAGAGAGAGAGAGGGGGGGGAGAGAAAGAAAATATTTCAATTATTAACAATCACGTTTATCGGATCAAAGATCTAAAATCAAAATGATTATTTTGATATACTTCGAGATCCGTAGACTACGTAGACTCTGCTAATAGAAATTCCCCATAGGATTGCCGAGGATAGGAAAGAAAAAAAGATTGGATAAACGGCAAGCGGTAAAAAGTATCTTATTAAAAAGCAGGTCTCCTGGTGGATCGATCGGTGAACACGGGCGAGAAGCTATCGAGAGTAGGAGGCCTCGTTCGGATAACAAGGTATGGCAAGGCAAGGCAAGGCGAGGGAGGACAAGGATTGGAAGGACTTCAAGGACGGGACGGAACGTGGCAGCGAAATGGTCAGAGCAACTGCGGCTTCTCTCTCGGCCACCCATGCCGGAGGAGAGCACAAACGTTTCGTGGTTCGAGCTTTGCGTTCCCACGTAAGGCG
>NC_060958.1:8771936-8786936 GCF_910589235.1 Vespa crabro | reverse complement strand
ACGGAGACTCCGTACTGTATTCTACGGTAATAAAACAGATTTCTACGATTTTTTTCATATAATTATGCTAATATTTTCCATCAATTCACATTGATTCGTATAATCGATAATTAAGAGATAATATATCTTTTTAAATAATGACAAAAGTTCGAATTGAAATTATTCGAAGATCGATACGGAAATAAAAATATTTTACAAAATTATCATACGCACGATATTGCAAATCAATATCCAATTTTTATAGATTAACAAGATTTTCTCGATCATTGAATATTTCGAAGAAATGAGCGTTTGATACGTGACGTAACGCCTGTAACCCCTGCAACCCGATTTACACGTATGCCAGTACAGAAAGGTGGTTATAGGAACTTTTGTTGGACGTAAAAAAAAAAAAAAAAGTGAAAAGAAAAAGAAACAGAAAGAAAGAAAAAAGAAAATATTGCATTCTATGCAAATACAGTTTACGTTCTTTTAAAGATGCATTTATTACGTCAGGCCCGATAGAAGGAAAATTGCAACGAACAAAATTCTCGTATAGATAGTCCGATAGAAATTTCACTTCGTTTTCTTTTTCCTACGTATGATGACAATGACGTTTATCGTTTACCTGTTTCATGAAAAATGACGCATGGAAAAGCATGGTAAGATGAATCAGTTCATCGCTAACGATTTGGGCCCAAAAATCTGGGTGGAAAAAAAACCGAGGAGCAGTCGTCACGACTTCCTTTCGGCATCTCTTGGGAAAGTATGTCTTATCTAGAGGACTCCTTCAGATTTTTGTCAGACAACAGTGATCGTTGCATGCGCGTGTGCTTCGAATGCAAAGTGTATTCTCTCTCTCTCTCTCTCTCTCTCTCTCTCTCTCTTTCTATCTATCTATTTATCTCTCTTTCGCTTATCACTTCGTAGCCATCTTAAAGCGGGACGGTTTGTTTTACGCGCAATTACTTGATGAGTCATTTCAGTAATTGGGGCATATTTTTCCAGAATTTATTGAAGACGTTGCCGGTGCTGGCAGCACCGTGGAAAGAAGAAGCCGTCGGCACGAGATTAGCATAATCCGAGGATGACTTATTCGCTACGGGCGAGCTCGAGCACGCCTCGGGACTTTAACGAGCTTAAACTCGTCAGAATATATATTTTATCGTCGGCGTTATCACTCCTACCTGCGATCTTTCGCGCGCTTTTTTATCCAACCTTGAAGGATCATCTCGTCTCTTTCTCACACTCTCTCTTTCTTTTTTCCTTTTTTTCTTTCTGATCTTTACGACTTCGAATCTTTCAGATTTCGACCTACTATCGCCGACAAATAAAGACTGGTATCGTTAATGCGTGCGAAGACTACTTAACCCAAAAGACACTACTACTCTCTCTCTCTCTCTCTCTCTCTCTCTCTTCTTCTCTTTCGGTTTTTCTCTTTCTTTCTTTTGGCGAAAGTGCTCAAAGCAATCAACGAAGATAAATATTCATGTCAGTCGGTGGTCGGACGAGGGATCCAACTTCTTCTCTCGTTCGACTTTCGCCATCAACGTGCGATGCATTAGCAGATGGTCCGATCTAGAGACTCGCTCGTGATATAAACGGTGCATGAGCGGTCAAAATGCGTACAAGGTCGTTATCTTAACACGGCACCGCTAAAAACAGGGAAGAGTCGGAAGGAAAAAAAAAAGAAAAAAAGAAAAAGGAAGAAAGGATTCTGTAAGAAAGAAAGAGAGAGAGAAAGAAAGAGAGAGAGAGAGAGAGAGAGAGAGAGAGAGAGAGAGAGAGAGAGAGAGAGAGAGGAGACGAATGCGAGAAGGGTGGCCAAGGAGTAAAAGAAGAGAGACCGGGATTGAGTTGTCCCGGTTGGGGTGCCGGTTGGATTCGTGAGCTCTCCAGGCAGGCAAGTTAGGTATGTTAACAAGTTAGGCGATACAGAGATAAAGATCCCGCGCGATCCTTTGTGGAGTCCATGGTAACGCGACACCAGAAACAGTTCAGGACCGAAACAAGACCGCCGTCGCCGCCTCAGCTTCATCCTCATCCTCATCCTCATCCTCATCCTCAGCATCACCGACTCCCTTCTTTTTAGCTTTTGCTTACGGATCCACCTTTCTTCTACCTTTATTCCTCATCATCATCATTGTCCACTTCTTCTTCTTCTTCATCTTCTTCTTCTTGTTTCTCGTTTTCGCCTCCGTTCCGTTTTCTTTTTCTTTTTCTATAGTAGCCTTAAAAAGAAAGTAGGAGGAAGAGGAAAAGAAAAAGAAGAAGAAGAAGAAGAAGGAACGCGTGGGAGCTCCTTGAATGCACCATGGCTAACCATAAGCGGTCGTCGATGTTCCTCCCATTCATGACGCTCTCTTTTTTTGTCGATTGCTTTCACTATGTACAATCGGATCGGTACTATCCTATTATTTTGTTCTTTTTTCTTATCTTATCTTATTTCTCATTTGTAACAAACAAGTTTTATAGGCGTCAATTTTAGCGATATTGTCGCTTCAATGCAACGCCATAAATTTATCTCAAGAAATATTGAATGATAATGATGATCGCATTTACCTCGTTCAAAACGAACCGAACTCGTGTTAAAATGCCGAAGGCAGTAATCCGTGAGCGATATGGATCCGGTTATTGATACTAATTTTCTCGTCACGCTTTGAAAGAACTTACACGAGGCGTGCAACCGAAGCTCGTGTATCCACTCGGTCGGGTGTCAAGTGTTTGACAAGCGTTATGCGCGTGTAAAGGGCTTTCTCTCTCTCTCTCTCTCTCTCTCTCTCTCTCTCTCTCTCTGTGTATATGTGTGTCTCTGTCTGTCTCTGTCTCTCTTTCCCTCCTTCTTGCCTGATGTGAGAGTAAGTGCCTCGCGCGAGCGCACGTGTGCGTGTATGGTTGAAGGGAGCACACGTTGTGTGGCGGCTCCCAACAAACGTGTCTGCCCTTCCAGGGCCCCCTTACCGCCACAAATCACATCGCCGCACGCCCTTAATTCTTCACGGTTCTCAATCGCTTCTCGAAGACGCCTCCTCCTCCTCCTCCTCTTCCTCCTCCTCTTCCCCCTCCTCTTCCTCCTTCTCTTACCTCCTCTTACCTCCTCCTTCTTTTACTGGCGTCAAACTCGTTCACGAACGTGTGACTATTTCGTGGGGTCGAAATATCGAGTGTGCAACTTTCTTTACGTTTTTCACGCCATTGAAACATCGTAGATCGTACGAAATCATCGTGTCATAATTGCTAACGACTACAATATATATATATATATATATATATATATATATATATATATATATATATATATATTTATATATATCAGCTATGAACGTTCTTTTTGGGATTTGTCAAAGAAAGAAAAAAAAAAAAAAGAAAGAAAGAAAGAGAAAAAAGAGAGAGAAAAAAGAAAGAAAAAGAAACTTAGAGCCACGTACAATAGGAAAAAATAGAATTTATTTCTATCTTTCTCTAGCTCGTGTGTGAAACGTAACATTGAAAATGTTGAAGAGGAGAATGAGATAAAGAAAACGGACGAACGTTTTTGGACTTCACGCAAAACGTATAAGCCATGGATTTACGGGTTTCGTTTTCTATCCTTTACACTTTTTTCTCTTTCTCTCTCTCTCTCTCTCTCTCTCTCTCTCATTTTTTTCTCTTCCTTTTTCTTTCTGTTTCCGTTAAGCATTGGCACAGCGTGAAAGAACGGTGTTACCAATAGTGGGAAACATCAGCACCAGGGTGATTTCTCTATTAGCTTTGGGCAGGACCCCCACGGTGTAAAGGTGCCCTCTTCCGTTCCCTCCCTCGTTCAGGGAGGCCACCTTGGAGCTTTGAGGATAGCCGACTGTCCAGCCCTGACAACATCATGATTTTACCGATTTCTTTCGAAGGGATTGGATAGCGAAGCCATTGCTATGGTCATAGTCAAAGCTCAAAGTGGCCGCTTTTAAGGGAGAACGAAAGGCGCGATAAAAGAGACGAAGAAACACACGTTAAAGAACGAACGAAAGGTATAAAGAGAAAAAGAGAAAGAGAGAGAGGGAGGGAGAAAGAGAGAGAATCTGTGTGAGAGATAGACCGAGAGTGTAAGATACGTGCGAGAAAAGGATGGTAGTTGAAAGTCGAAGCCGATGGCCCCTTGGCTTTACCTTTTGTGGCGTTAAACGCGTTTACGTGCCCACATCATTCTCAGCGTTCTCGGATGGGTGAGAACGAGCTCGAGGAGGAAAGAAGGAGAAGGGTGGGAAAACGATGTAGGCACCCTCGCGAGAGAACGACATAGCTTCACGTTTAGCCCTTAAGCTAGCCAACGAGAGAGAGAGAGAGAGAGAGAGAGAGAGAGAAAGAGAGTGAGTGAGTGAGAGAAAAAAGAAAAAGAGAAAAGAAGGGAAAAAGATAGATAGATAGATAGATAAATAGATAGATAGATAGATAAAGAGAGAGAAAGAGAGAGAGAGAGTAAGAGAGAGAGGGAGAGAGAGAGAGAGAGAAACTGTATGGCATTTTCGGGCTTAAACCAGATCAAGATCATGAGACTAGATATCGTTCCATGGCGTGTATCCTGCCGCCGTAGCTGCGTTCCATCCAGTACTCATCTTCCAGCATACCCAGAAGTTAACTAACTGCTTTTAACTATACAACTAGAATTATCACTATAGTTTTCCTTCTCTGATATTAGATAAATTTATCCGTTCATCCGATTACATTTATTGTAAGCGTACGATGATATTCATAATCGTTGAAATCCCTTGTGAATTTTAAATTAGAAGTCGTTTGATAGTAGAATGTAAAGAGGAAGAGAGAGAGAGAGAGAGAGAGAGAGAGAGAGAAATTGAAAAAAAAAAGAAACAAACAAATATACAAGGAAAAGAAAAAAAATGATGGGGAGAAAAAAAGGAGATATATAACGTATCGGGAAAGGTGTCCGAGTCGGTCTTTTATAGAAACTCTAAAATCTTTCTTTTGGTGCTTGAAGTGACCAAAAGCGTCGTAAGTTTTCAAGGTGGTTGGTTGGATGCGAGCGATTAAAGAAGGAAATCGGGAGTTAAATTATTACGGTGTCCACTTTGGGTAGGGTGGGCTGATAGAAAGAAAGAGGGTAAAGAAAGACAGAAAGATAGAAAGAGATATATATATATATATACATACATACATACATATATATATATATATATATATATATATATATATATATATAGAGAGAGAGAGAGAGAGAGAGAGAAGAGAGAGTGGGAGGGAGAACACCACGAAGTGAAAAAGGAGAGGAAGAGTGGGTCTCGTAGAACGAAGGAGATCAATCGGATACCGGTAGGTTGTCTCTCACCCTCCCTCATCCTACCTTACTGAACACTCCCGCCCTTCTTCTTACCCGTCCTCGTTCTACCGTAAGAATAGTTCTGTTTGTTTGCGTGCTCGTGTGCATCCGTGTCCGATCGTGTTTCACGAGGTTTCGGTATGTGTCCCCCGCGGGTCCGACAACTCAATAGCCACACACAACAGAGGGGAACAAGGCACTCCTCTCTCACTCTCTCTCTCTTTCTCTCTCTCTCTCTCTATCTTTCTCTATCTCTCTCTCTATCTCTCTCTCTCTCTTTTTCTGTTACTCTCACTCTCACTCTTTCTCTCTTTCTAGCTTTTGCTGGACCCCGAAACACCGCGCCGTGTTCGAGTCTGAAACGATGAGACCCCGAGGCTACTCAGGTAGGAGCCGACGAAACGACGGAGATAGGACGGCTTCTTCTTCTTCTTCTTCTTCTTCTCTTCGTTCTATCTTTCTCTCTCTCTCTCTCTCTCTCTCTCTCCCCCCCTTCTCTCTCTCTTTTTCGTCATTCCTCCTTTTTTCTTCTTTATACACCCTTTCCTTTTACTTTCTTTTTCATCCGTGGGTTAAGATCCTCTATCCCGAGTAATACCCCCTTAACCCCACCGCCGCTCGACATTCTCACGCTAATTGGCCGGCAGTGCCCTCCCTATAATTTCATTAAGGGGGTCTCGTGCCTACGGTAAGTTTAAGGCTCCGCCAACGCAACCCACTACTCTATTTTTATTCTGTCTCTCTTTCTCTCTCTCTCTCTCTCTCAGTCTCTCTCTCTCTTTCTTTCTTTCTTTCTTTCTTTCTTTCTCTCTCTCTCTCTCTCTCTCTCTCTCTCTCTCGGTCTTCCACTCTTTCCTTTTCTTTTCCTGTCATCTTATATCGTGTTCGAACATTTGCAAGGGTTTCAAAAGTTTCGGCAAAATATTCTTAAGAAAAAAAAAAAAAAAAAAAAAAAAAAAACAAAAAAACAAAAAAGATAAAAAAAGAAAAAAGAAAGAAAGAAAAGGGAGAGAAAACAAGAAAAAAGAAAGAAGTCGTCACATCAATCATTTCCATTAAATACCAGGCACGATCTTACGAAATAAATATTTCAATGGGGGATACAGATTTGAGTTAGGAACTCAAACCCAAAGGGATTTCCTTTGTAAATTCGGTAAGTGGCGAAGGCAAATCATTAGTCCGGCGTTAGGTAGGCGTACCAATAACACCGCCTCCCTGCGTCTAAGGAAGCAAAAGAAAAAGACAAAGACGAAGACGAAAAAGAAGTGGAAGTAGAAGAAGAAGAAGAAAAAGGAGAAGAGGAAGATGAAGAAGAAGAGGGAGGAGAAGAAAAAACAACCTCGTGCATCATTTGCTTTCACGCGTTTTACGTTGTCCCTTATCCCAGGTATGCGACGAGAGGAGGTCTACTGGACCAAGTGGAGGGAAACTTTGGAGAAGTAGGAGGAGGAGAGAGTCCCATAGAGACACGGTCTCTTTCCTTCGAGATCACCGTGTGGGGTCTACCGGCACGCCGATGAATGGCGCTGAGACGACAATGGGGGCCCAGGAAGTGTACTCGAGTGATCTACCGATCGTCCTCGGGCTCTCTTCGGGAATGCGTGCAACTCTCGAACTCAGCTTCATCCCCTCCCTCCCTCCCTCCTTCCCTTCCTCCACCACCCACCCTCCTAAACCACCACCCTTCCTTCTCCTATTATCCTCTTTCCATCTTCTTCTTTCTTTTTTTCTTTCTCTTTTTCCTTTTCCTTTTCTTCTCCTCCTTCTCCCCCCTCTTTTTTCCCTCTATATCCCTCGTCCTTCCACTCTACTATTTCTTTTACTATTCACCTCCTAGGTATCTCTCTCTCTCTCTCTTTCTTGCTTTTCTACTAGCTTTGCCTGGTCTTTAGCGGCACTTAACTCTGAGATGTCGGTAACAATACTCACTTGTCGACAATACGGACCCACAATCCGCCCTTTAAGGTTACGACCAGATGCGATTTTGATGATGTGACTTTTCGCTGTGAGAGAATAAAATAAACCGTGACACGGCGAACCTTGTAAATATGTATATATGTGATATTCCTTGTGATATTCCTTGTTTTTTCTTTTTCTTTTCAATATTCAACTTTCAACGTTTCGAGAAATACACGATTTTATCGTACATTGATCGATAATAAATCGATCGATGTAAAACGACGGACGAGTGTATTGATTAAAAATTATCATTTGATAGTTTTAATTCGTTGAATTTTTACGTATTGCAAATGTTTAAGATGCAACATACGTTAGAGAGAATGAAATATGACTTCCCATCATCGTTCGTAGTCTTAGACTGGAAGAGGAAAGGGAGGAGGAAGAGAAAAAGGAAGAGGAGGAAAATGAGGAGGAGGAGGAGAAGAAGAAGAAGAAGAAGAAGAAGGAGAATGAGGAGAAGGAGGTGGAGGAGGGGGGCAGGAGGAAAGAAGAAAAGCTAACCGTTTCGAATGTTACTCTTCGGTGCACAATGTGCCAGAGCGTGCATATAATTAGCCGGCGTGTTATCGTTGATGTCGCGCAACGTACGTTATTACTATGGTGTTTTGCTACGTTGTATGGACCACCTTGGTAATTTCTTTCACCAAACGAAGGTTTTTCTACGTGGCTAAGACGTGCCTCGGCATACGATCTGCTTGCTAGCGGAATCGCCAGTTCGCACGTTTCGCGACTGAGAGAAACTTACATGGGCCATCGTTGATTACCTCCCTTTTCTCTCATACCTTTTTATTTTCGTCTCTCGAAATCTCGACGATGGGAAAATACGTATGTACGTATGTACCTGCATATGTATGTAATGCGTTTAACACGTATACCACGATCGATCCAACAAATTTTAACAAGAAAAAGAAAAAAGAAAAAAAAAAAAGAAAGGAGGATACGAAAACAATTGGATTGGTATAAATGTCGAAACGCGACGCGATCGTAAAAGATATTTGAAAATCGACGTTTCCTAGAACGTCGATAGAAAATTCTCGATTGGATCGGCAATAGCATTTATATTGTTAGAAATTAAAAAACAAATGTTAAAATAAATGTTATATATACATATATATGTATATACATATATCTGTGTTGGAATATCAACAAGGTGGAGGAACGATATCATTTCTTTCTTGGTTGGCGCCAGCACAGGAGGAGCTACTCGAGACCCTTGGCGGTATTCTTTTTCAGGGCTTGAGCAGGTTCCTTAGTGCCGGCTCGAATCTCTCGTAGATCTTTATTTCTACCGGGAGAAGCCTCCGCAGCAGCCAGCCCGTGAAATCGCGATATGCTCGCAGATCGGCAACAGTTTGAGAAGCGTGAAACCGAGAGGGCGGAGCGTGACGCTACCAACTCTACGTTACTCATAGAGGTTAGCACCGATCTTTTCACGCCCTTATTCTCGAGGATATGCCCCTAACTGTACGATTGAGAAGGGTGACTTATAAAATGAGAAAGATCTAAACTCGATCGTTTCGTCTCTTACTGTTTTCTCTATACGAGAAAAGGAATAATATATTTTCATAGGAAAAATTATTACGATTGTACGAATAACAAGTGTATCTTTGACGTAGCCCTTTAAAATGTTATATATAGATATCTTGTCTCTAAAAAAATGTCTTGCAATTATTATGATCTACTTTACGATACTTCCTCCCACCTGTCTTTTCCCCTCTCTCTCTCTCTCTCTCTCTCTCTCCCTCTCTCTCTCTCTCTTTCTCTTTTACTTCCTTTCTCCTAAATATCATTAAAGTAAAGAAAATAAATTAATTATCTCAAAGTTATTTCAAATCGAACCATCAATTTACTACAGGATGAGTTCTATTCAAAGAAATTAACAAGAAAGATAAAGATAGATAAATAGATAGATAGATAGAAAGAGAGAGAGAGAGAGAGAGAGAGAGAGAGAAAATCTTCTCGTTCGGTTGCAAAGCGCGAGAAAGTCGAGATTCGAGTAGATAAGAAGACCGAGTAGTAACGTTCGAAGAGAGAAGCGGCGAGAAAAAGAAAAAGAAAAAGATAAAAAAAAAAATAAAGAAAAAGAAGAAGAAAAAGAAGAAGAAAAAGATGAAGAAGAAGAAGAAAAAGACGAAGACGAAGAAGCGTCGAACAAAGGACGATGCTTCAGTTTTTCCCAAACGGATCGAAGATAAATGATAGGCAAGCGTAAAGGGCCGTGTCGGCTTGGAGAAGGAGAACAAGCCCCGGAGCATGACTATGCTTCTCGATGGATTTAAAGGAAGAAGAGTGAGAGAAAGAGAGTTCGACCGGCCTCTAAATCACAGACCAAACAAGTCTATTGTTGCGCATTTAGCTTGTGAAAGAATGTTAGCAAATCCAAAGAGGAATCCTTAAAAATCTTTATTGTTGTTACGAGTGAGATATATATATATATATATGTGTGTGTGTATGTGTATATATGTGTGTGTGTGTGTGTGTGTGTGTGTGTGTGTGTGTGTTTGTGTATCTTCGTGCTAAAGAATGAGAGAAATAAAGAAATAGAAAAAGAATCGAAAGGGAAGTTCGAAAGGGTCGCGAGAGGCGCCAGCTTGTCGTTGCTTAGACGAATTTTTTTTCACTCTCTCTCTCTCTCTCTCTCCCTCTCTTTCTTTTACTCTCGAAAACTAAACGTCGTCGATATCCTTTTCTCATGAAAGCTCAGTTATACGTAGCTCGAGGGATTTACGCGAATAGATTCACCCCCGTAGAGCTGTGTGGGCCAACTAAGCGCATCTATAACTCGAGACCGTATCCTTCAGGATCGTCCTGCGGAGCTGTAGAAATCTCTGTTAGTTAAGGGCATTGTAGTGTGTGCTTGTGAGAGAAACGAACCGGCTTCTTTCAAACAACATTCGAACAAGATAAAGAAAGAAATAGAAAAGAGAAAAATCGTTCTGACTAAGAACAAAAATTGTCTCTCTCTCTCTCTCTCTCTCTCTGCGTATGTGTATATATATATATATATATATATATATATATATATAAAACGTTTTCATTATATTTATCTATAGAATCTTTAATTATATAATAATTAAATATTAATTCGAGTGAGCTGTTATTTTTCGATAGATCCACGAAAAGAAAAAAAGAAAAAAAGAAAAAAAAAATAAAAAAAGAAAAAAGGAAAAAGGAAAAGAAAAGGAAGGAAAAGAAAAAAGAAATTAATGCAGTGTTCTTTTAGTGAACGACTGGTTCACGGTAGGTCGTAAAGCATAAAAGCCACCATGCTGGTCTTTGCCATCGTCGTTGGCGACCGTACGAGCGATATCGTCACCTTTGCATCTCGCGAAGAGCTCTTCTTCGCAGCTTCGACCAATATGATACACTGAGAGAAAGAGAGAGAGCCTCGACCCTCCTCCCACGAGACTAACGAGAAACGAGATTCTCTCGCCACCCAACCTGCTTGCTCCTTCTCTCTCTCTCTCTCTCTCTCTCTCTCTCTCTCTCTCTCTGTGTGTGTGTTTGTTTCTCTTTCTTACAGTCGATCGATGACGCTGTCGATACGACGTCGTCCTGTACGAAATGCTCCAACCTCGACTAAATTTTTTCTCGAAAAAATAAAAAAAAAAAAAAATAAAAAAAAAGAGAAAGCAAAAAAAAAAAAGAAAAGGAAGAAAAAAAGAATTAAAGAAAGAGACAGAGATCCTTTCATCGGACATTAATCAAAATAATTACCAATTAAAAAAATATAACGTTCTAAAATGAGAATCGAAAATTTGTTTAATATGTTTCATTATGGTCATAGGAGTGGGCAGAGAGGATTAGAGATTCCCCTTCTTTTTTCTTTTCTTTTCTTTTGTTTTTTTTTTCTTTTTTATCCTTCTTAACAACGACGGACTTATGTTCGCGGCTCTCCTCGCGATCGAGATGAGAAAAGGTAAGAAAAGAGAAGAAGAAAGAAACAAAAAAAAAAAAAAGCAAAACAGAAGAAAAAAAAACAGAAGTAAAAGAAAATAAAAGATAGAAGGAACTTCGTTCTGGGCCGTTCATTTCGGCCCGCTAATATATTATCGCCGTTCCCGTGATATATTTGACGTGGGTGTCGGAAAAATTAAAGCAATCCTTCTGCGTGTACCGCCGGTGGTCCGTCCGACTACGATCGAGTCTGAGTCCGACTCTTGGTAATCGGAGATGCCCGGATACAAATATGTGCTCATTAATAGAGAACGAAATATCGTGTTAGTTCGCCGCAGGAAACGTTTGCTTTTCTCAAAGTTTCATGAACATAGAAACGAAAGCGTTCAACCGAAAACGTATAAGACGAAGAAAAAGGAATAAACGAAAAAGGATCACGCGCGATTGAAAAGCAAAAATTTTCTCACCGTTTTAAAGGAAAAAGGGCTAAAGGGCATTTCGAGTCGTTCTGAGAGAGAGAAAGAAAGAGAAAGAGAGAAACAGAGAGAGAGAGAGAGAGGGAAATATTTAGGGTAGCAAGCGACCATAGCTTATACCTTCTTCGAGAGCGTCCGCTGAAAGAAATACGATTCCGCATTGCGGGGACAGCTCTGATCTCGCGGCGTACTACGTAGACGGAGGCGGACCGGAGTAGAAAGAGAAAAGAAAAAGAGAGAAAAAGAGAGAGAAGTAAAGGACGAAGAGAAGACAGGATAGAACAGGACCAGGACCCCCCACGGTCGAACCTCGCACTTTCCCACGTGCGGGTGATCTCGTTTCATCCCGCCGACGAGAAGTTCCTCTCCTCACCTCGCAAAGAGTATATTTTCTCTCTTCATTTCTCTCTCTCTCTCTCTCTCTCTTTTTCTCTCTCTCGCAAAATTCCATCGACCTTAACGACTTCTAAAAACTCGAAAATCCTTTCGACCGTCATCCATAGTGTTTTCTCTCTCTCTCTCTCTCTCTCTCTCTTTCTCTGTCTTTTCTTTTCGAGTCGTTCGTTCGAGTCACCAAATGCGTTTTCAAGTGGAAGATGAGATAAGAGTAGAAGAAGAAGAAGAAGAAGAAGAAGAAGAAGAAGAAAAGAGAAGAAGAAGAAAAAAAAAGAAAAAAGAAAGAAAGAAAGATTTTCACGAACGAGTCGGACGTCCTTCAGACACATATAATTCCTCCCATAAATTCCACTGTAAAACTATGATTCGATGATATCACGATAGCAATTTCAATTAGTCCCTATAATGGGCCTTATCTCGATAGATCTATCATCAAAAGGAACGTGGTAGCTACGATCGGTAGTGGCTATTAAGTTCCTTTCTACATCGCTCGAAGTAGAATCCGAATCGAAACAAGTTCGATATAGTGAGAGATGGTGCATCTTAGAGACACAACAACGAACACGAAATCACTAAGGCTCCTTTCTTTTTTTCTTTTTTTAGTTAGTGTACGATAAATCCGACGATATCGGTTAGGAACGCGAGAAGGCCCTGATTCCTTCCTCGTGTTCGGGTACCGGCCTCTCTGAAATACAAACGACAACCTCTTTGGGATTCCTCACGGTCGTTTCGCGGATGTTAACAAGGCATTGGCATGAGCCTCGTGCCCGTTCTTTGCGGTCGACGACAAGTTGAACGGCTCGTCAGGAAAGAAGGAAATACTTGAATCAGAATGACTTAGATTTTGAAAAGACCCGAATACTGGAATTCATCGTACGTTCTTGCGATTTCGTTCGACGATAATTCTCATTTTTTAGAATCTCACATCGACTCGTTCTTTCCTCTTATGTTAGTACTTATCCTTTTCTCTCTCTCTCTCTCTCTCTCTCTCTCTCTCTCTCTCTCTCTCTCTCTTTCTCTTCACTCTTTTTCTCTCGAAACGTGCCTCGTATCCGCGAGAATGGAATTTTTAAATCATCGAGGCCACGTTTCATCCGCATTTCTTTAAAACCGTCTCAGCTATGAGGAGTATTTCCGTTGTTACGACGATACCTAAAACCTGATTCGCTCGCTTCGATCTTCTTTATTCGATCTATTTATTACGGTTCATCGATGAGTAATAGCCCAAGCTGGAGGGACAGGATTAAAATAAAAAATTCATAAAAACAGGTATCTCTCTCTCTCTCTCTCTCTCTCTCTCTCTCTCTCTCTGTTCTATCTATCTATCTATCTATCTTCAACAACTAATATCGTCCAATTTGAATTAATAGTCTGTGAAAAAAGAAAGACAAAAAAAGAAAACCAAAATACACTTTGTCGAAAAGTGACGTTCGAATCTTCAAAAGAAATCAAGTTATGGAAAAATCTTAAAAAGATACGTAGAGGAGGTCGTACTCGAATGATTTAGGGTGACGGAGCGTCAGGTGTCAAAGTCGCCGGCACGATATACCTGCGGTTCGACGGCCACTGCAGTTTAACACGGTAACCGTGTGCAACCGTCGACATACAATTCCGAGTCCATCCTGAACCCCTTAACCTGCCGAGTTTATTATACACAGCTTCCCTTCTCATTGTCGTCATTCGTGCTCGTAACACCTTAATCTTCATCCTTTTTTCTATTCTTTTCTTTCTCGGCACGGGGCGTTAAAGAAGAAAGAAAGGTTTTTACAACTTGTTCGGCACATCTTACACTTCCTATGACACCCACTTGGTTTATAATGATTTCCTTCCTTTCCTCTTTACTACTGGCGTTTTGGTAATCGATACTTTACGGTCGAGTCAATTCAACTAAACGCGTTATTTTTACTATTTTAAAAGGCAAATATTGAAATAAATGGACACATTTCTATTGATTCAAGAAAAACAAATTTCTTTAAAATATTTAATAATATTCATCGTAGAATAATCTTTTCACAAATTTTCACTTTAAATCAGAGAAAAATTTTCTTCGATAGCTTTATCATTCCTTTCTTTTCAACGTTTCGAATATATCGATTTAATAAAATTAATAAATCGTTACTTTTATTCTTTTCTTTTTTCCAAATTACCTCTCTCTCTCTCTCTCTCTCTCTCTCTCTCTTTCTCCCTCTATCTATCTATCTATTTATCTTTTATGAATTTCTTAGACATTATGTATCATAAGATAATAACAAAGAAAGTTATTATCATAAGATAATAACTAAGCTAATAACAAAGAAACAGATCGAACTAACAGAGATGGTAGAACAGCGTAGCTTCGAAAAATGAGAGAATGCATTACCCCGACGCCTTCACTCGGAGTTCTCGGGGAGATCGACGTTGGTGGCTCGCCGGATAGCACCAGCGTCTGGATCCGTGCACTATTACGAACGGAAAGCGAGAAAGGCTGAGAGAGAAAGAGAGAAAGAGAGAAGCGAGGAATCCTCTCCTCGCTCTCGGCAGGCATTCCAAAACAAAGAGCCGCGATGCTGGGATTCAGCGGTGGACAATATGTAAATCAGTGGCTGGCCGTGGTCACGATGTCGCGACCTCGTCGTCTTCTTCGTCGCGCTACGAGGAGAACCGCGCCGGCAGGCCGCTTAGGGCACTTGCCTTCTTAAACCTTCATCTTCTTCTTCTTCTTCTTCTTCTTCTTCTTCTTCTTCTACCTTTTCTTCTTCTTCTTCTTCTTCTTCTTCTTCCTCGCCATCACAAAACTACTCGCTCGGATATTCTTCCCATAAGGGCCTGGAAGAAGATCCATAACGATCCATGATGGTCTCGACGACGAGTCGGGAATGTCGCATAGTTAGGCGTATATCTTGAAAGAAGGAAGGAGGAACGGGGAAGGGGTAGGGGGAAACGGGAGTAGGAGAAGGAAGAAATGAAAGAAATGAAAGAAAGAAATGAAAGAAAGAAAGTAAAGTT
>NC_060958.1:8759436-8766936 GCF_910589235.1 Vespa crabro | reverse complement strand
TTAAGTAAACGGAGACAGAGAGATCGCTGTCGAGGAATTTCTTTTTCCTTTTCCTTTAACATTTCGAATGAAATCGCGATGAAGGAAAATCGAAATGGATCGTTCACGTTGATCTTCTCCCATGGGGAAAAAAAGAACGCGAATGATTATTTCGAATATTGACATCTACAACACATACGTTTTTAACACGTATGTCGAAAATATCGAAGGACGAAGTATTCTTGGCCGCCGTAAAGTAACATCCGGTAGAATTAAATATCAAATGTATTTAGAAAAAAAAAAAAAAATGACAAAAAAAAAGAAAGAAGAAAAAAAAAAGAAAAAATAAAAAAGAACAGAACAGGAAAAAAAAGGATGAAAAAAGGTAAAACACGAGATGTCTAAAAGAAGTAAATAATAAACAAAAAAAAAAAAAAAAAGAAATGATTCTCGCAAAATCCATCGATCGATCGAATACTTAAATTATCAAAATTTTCTCTCTCTCTCTCTCTCTCTCTCTCTCTCTTTCTCTCCTTTTCTCAATATATATCTTGTCCTCGAAGAATAAAGAATATAATCGATTCGATGAATGAAGAGTTGCTCGCACAAGAAACTCTATTCGATGCATATCACAGACACGATAATACGGCAATGAAAGTGCGCTTTTTTATTCTTCTTTTATTTGAATAATATGGGTATCCTTTTCATTTTCTACGTGTTACACGCTTGGGAAATCACATAATCACAAATTGATCGATAACAGTAACGACAGAAAACATCATTTCTGTACTAGACATGCTTCCACCATTCTCGTGTCCCCCCCTTTACGTGTGATCTATGATAAGCTTAAGGGCCGTCTAAAGGACATTAAAAAGATCTACGACGGTATACACTTTTTGATCGAGAGCATTAATCTCGTACGACGAAGGCTTTTCTCTCGTATTTTCTCGATCGAATCGTAGGAGCGTTTTTCTTCAAATTTACTCGGATACGAATCGAAAAGATAAAAAGAGAAAAAAAGGTTTAAAGATAAAAATATTAAAAATCTTCGAAAACAAATCTTACTTGTAAAAGGATAATAAAATCGGTCAAGAGGGGAGATTGGGGGTGTTATAGGATGGGACGTAAAATTTGATGACGTTTCCGAGATCATCGATAAGATCACGTCTCCTTAGATCCGATCGTAGAAGTGAACATCAAGATAGTCGATATCGATCTTCGAATAAACTTATAAAAAAGACAAAAAGAAAAAAAAAAAAAGAAGTTAAATTAAATTAAATGAAAGAAAAGAAAAAAAAAAGGAGAGAGATAACGATTTCCTTCGAGAAAGAAGTTCATAGATATAAAAGAATAAAAAAAAGAAAAAAATAAATCAGTAAAATCGTTTGGACGATATCTATAATAATAATAATAATAATAATAATAATAATAATAATAATAATAATAATAATAATAATAATAATAATAATAATAATAATAATAATTATAATAATAATAATAATAATAATAATAATAATTATAATAATAATAATAATAATAATAATAATTATAATAATAATAATAATAATAATTATAATAATAATAATAATAATAATAATAATAATAATAATAATAATAATAATAAACAGCGTGAACGATCATTCCAGTGAAAAGGAAAGGATCTTTCTCTTCGATAAGAGTTCATTTGTCATATCTTAAAAAAAAGAAAAAAAATGTACGACGTGACGAGAGAATTTAAGATCGCGGCACACGCTCGCGGCATGAAACAACGCGTTCGAACGACGAATATATATATATATATATATATATATATATATATATATATATATATATATTCTTCATCTTTCTCTCAATTCTCGTTTTCTCTTTCCCTTCTATGGAGTAATACTTTTTTTCACAAATTCTCCCATTGTCTAACTATCTCTCTCAAACGTATTAATATTATATACCCTAGGACAATTTGAAGCTCAGTTAGACACTTTAAATACAAAGGTATAAGATCTTTACAAAAATAAAATAAATAATCTGAATAAATACGAATATAATAATATATAGGGTTACTGTTAATCAATAAATTATTATTATGTAGGATTATTGGAATATGTATGTGTACACGTGTGTATGTGTGTGTATGTGTAAGCGTGTATGTATATATGTTATATATGTATATATGTACGTATGAACGGTATTTGTTGAGTTTATGTATATTTGTGCAAGTGCGAGGGCGGAGTCGCGACGCGTATCAAGAGACAATATAATAATTAATAATGATAAGGATAAATAAGCGAGTTCGGTTCAAAAGTTCCTTCGAAACGATCATTATCTCGATCATAGCGTTCATTTGCCTCTCGCACTTGACATTAATAAGGTCGATTAATCTCCTATCATTTTCTCCATCTCTCATTCTTTTTCTTTGCGTATCGATAAAAAAAAAAAAAAAGAAAAAAAAAGAAAAAAAAAAGAGAGAAAAAAAAAGAAAAAAAAAGAAAACAAAATAAAAAGAAAATTAGAAAAAAAAAATTACGATAGAAAGATTTAAGAGAAGGAAAAAAAGAAAAAAGAAAAGAAAAAAGAAAAAAAGAATAAAAAGAAAAAATATTACACACGTTCGTAGAACGTGTATTTGGAGTGTCGCAGAATATTCGAAAAAAAAAAAAATAGCACTCGCACGTACGCGTTTCGATTCATTTTTTAAAATCGATAATAAGTATTCATGTTAAAATGCATTCCAATTTGAATGATCCTCGGATTCTATCGACTTTTTTCCTACGGGGGAAAAAAAAAAAACATAATGAACGAATCCTTCGATTCGAAGGATAACATCGGGCTCCAGCCCCTTTTTTTCTTTTTTTTTTTGTTTTTTTCTTCTTTTTTTTTTATATTAATCGTCCTTGTTGTTCCACAACACTAGACGTTCGATCTAAAACTTGGAAGCTTTCAAAATTTGTCCAACTTCGTTGGATGTCATTTTTCGCGGTAAAGAAAAGTCATTAGAACCTACCGAGGATCTCATCGATATTTCATTTTTCATTTTAATGAAAGTATTAAAAACAATTGTAATGATGATAATAATAATAATAATAATAATAATAATAATAATAATAAAAAAAGTATTAAAAAGAAAGAAATAAAAAAAAAAAATATATATATATATACAAGAGAGATAAAATAAACATTAAAATAAAAGATAAAACGACGGCGAACGAGCGAGCGTGCGAGCTCGAAAGGCTTACTTTTTCTTTTCTTTTTCTTTCTTTCTGTTCTTTGTTTTTCTTTTTTTCTTCTTCTTCTTTTTTCTTTTTTTTCTTTTAAGATAATTTCTAGAGTAGACACACCGTTAGAGAAGCGATAGACGCGAAGAATCGATATGCTCGATTTCCTTTGTATAATCTCTCTTTCTCCTTTCGCTCTTCTTCCATCTCCTTCTCTTTTTTCCTTTTGTCTATACATTTTCTACTCTTCTGATTTCGGCGCGTTTCGTTCTTTTTTTTTTTTTTTTTTTTTTTTTTTTTTTAATAATAATTACGGACTACGGCGGCGAAAACCGACGGGCTCTATTAACGTACGACTCTTGTCCTCGTCCTATCTTTTTCTCCATTTCTATATTTCGAAACATTATTCTCGTGGGAACGTCCAGGAGAATTCATTTTTAAATTCATTCGAAATCAAATTCGAATCTATAAGCGAAAGAATATAAGTTGCATGACCGAATTCGTTCGCATTAATTCCATTTCGAATTCGATTATCTCAGAAATAGAAATGAATCCAAATGGAAATTGGATCTAAAAGTTCGCCATCACATTCTTCTCTCTTTTTCATTTTTCGATCCACTTGATCTCCCACTAATTAAAAACAATTTCATTCGTCCCTCGTTGATATTCCTCTTAAGAAAATGGCGCGCGTTTTATAATCAAAAAAAAAAAAAAAAAAAAAAAAAAAGAAAGGAAAGAAAAGAAAAGAAAGAAAAAAAATAAAATAAATCACACGCCTTCACTTCAGGAGGATATTGATATCGTTTCGAGATCGGGTCGTTCCGTTTTTCTAAAATGGGCGAGTCGTCGCCTTGTAGCCCTTCTTCGGCTTCCGCCTTGCCGTCCTCAGGATTCTAAGCCCCTACGTAAATGCTCGAACACCTGCACGACGTATTCGAGACCGTTCATGTAGTCCCGAAAGATCAGCCAATCGCGTAAATCGCGATAAGTCGCGGACGACGACATCGAGCGATACTCCGTCGACATTGCGTTCCTCGTTACGTCGGGTCGTAAGGTCACAGCACGTTCCATCAACGCGACTTGAAGCTCACATAGGACCTGCGAAAAGAAGGAAGGAAAAAAGCCCTGTTAAAAAAAAAAAAGAAACGAACTAACACACGCCTTGGAAAAGAAAGAGAGAGATAGAGAGAGAGAGAGAGAGAGAGAGAGAGAGAGAGAGAGAGATAGAACGGAATGCATGCAACGCGGGATCGCTGATTGTAAAAAAAAGAAAAGAAGAAAAAAGAAGAGAGAAAAAAAAAAGAAAGAACAAAAGAAGGTGCTTCGATCGAACGAATTTTTGCACACGATAACTACGGAATCGAGGCCGGTGATATTATTGAAAGAAAAAAAGAAAAAAAGGAAAAAAGAAAGAAAAAAAAAGAAAAAAAAGAGAAAAAGAAAAACAACCGATGTGGAACTCGGCCGAGTGTCGGTACCTCTCGAACGATCGGACGAGGAGTTTGCGGTTCTTTCGAGATCCGTAGTCCAAGTATCTTTAAACGCGACTCGGCATTTACGTGAAATCGCTCATAAAACTGGCAAAATGCTTTTTATATACCGTTCGCGAGTACTACGTAGAGACGGTGGCAAACAGCGGCAACGTTATTTCAAACCTGATCGTTCAACGACGACGAGTTCGCGTTGGCCATTGTGAAAGTCGAGCATAACGGCTAATTACTCGCGATTTGCTGACTTTTACGGGATCACAAGTTTCTACCGGGCGGGGGGAGGGGGCAGACGGGATAGATAAAGTCTCTTAAACACTTACCGTTCGGAGCTTGAATTCGGTATCCTTAAACTGATCGCGAAACTCAAGACCATTGTCCTCTTGGTCCCATACAATTTGCTCGAGACCAACCGCGTATTTCTGCATGTACTCGTACGCATCAAGAAGTGATCTATCAAGCTGAAATATTTGGGAAAGGTGAAGAAGAAGAAGAAGAAGAAGAAGAAAAAAAAGAAAGAAAGAAAGAAAGAAAGAAAAAAAAAAACAGAGATAATAATAAAAATAAGATCAAATTAAAATATTCTCTTTTAAATTGACAGTCGACATTTCTAATCGAACTTACCTCCAAACTGTCCAAATATTGTTGCTGCAATTGTTCCCCCAATTGCTTCGGTATATCCTCCCTACTAGGCAACCAATCGTAATGATTGTCCTTCCATTGCAAGTGCCAATCGGCAAAGTCAACTTTAAAAGTCCGTTTGATCTGGAATGACGGAAAAATATTACTCCATATTAGATTTTGCGAGATAATCAAAATTTATATAAATATAATATACGACGCGAGTTTGTTAGCTATGCATTCTTCTCCTTGTTTATTCTTTGTTATCCTACGATCTAACGAAGGATTCGTTAACGAAGAATTAAAAAAGTTGTAATACATGCATACACACACCCACATACACACACATGCACACACACACACAGACACACACAGACACACACACACACAGACACACACATCACACATACAGACAGACAGACATATATAATGAGTTGAACGCGTAAAAAGCAACGCTCGGTAACGTTTAGTCACCGATTATTTCGATAACCCTCGTTCCTAGTAATAGACAACGGAAAACACGGAGATGAGAGGAGAAGAAGAAAGAGGGGAGGAAGGAATAGGACACGAGAATGAGTAAGCTAGTCTGAAACATGAACGTGAAGAGTGTTCGCTGACTTTTTGGGAATTACTGGGCCACTGCACGCAAATGCCGTATAGCTATTAGGTTCCTTTAAGTAGAAACTACTGGGAACACAAGGCGCCAGGGCAGACACGTTAATTGTCCCAACACGATATCGCTGGTATTCAGAGCTCCAGTCGATATGAATCATTCGTAGTGTTAGTTAGAAGCGAGAAAGAGAAAGATATAACGAGAGAGAATGAAAGAGAGAGAGAGAGAGAGAGAGAGAAAGAGAGAGAGAGAGAAGGGGGATCGAAACCCTCGATTTTATGTAACTATTCGAGATAGCAAAGCGTTCCGCGAATTTTTAAAGTCGCCATTCGTACAATCAATCATTTACGAAGAACGAGTTGTACCAAAGCTCAAGGCCATTTTCCTTTACTACACATGACAATTTTCAACGGAGTTGAAATAGCCATTGCATGAAAAAAAGAAAAAGGGTCTCAGGGAAATAACACATTCTCGATAGGATAACGTAGTCAGTGATTCTGCACGGCTCGATAATACTCGTACATACATATATATATATATATATATTTTTTTTTTTCTTTTCTTTTTATATGATATAAGTTTATGAACATTATGTCGACAATATGAGTTCGTGAGATAATTGAAAATTAGGTTAATATGCATAGGAAATGAGATGGATCAAAAATCGCAGAAGAAAGCGCGTGCCTTGAAAGAGGAACGCGTGGTCTCACGATCGATAATTCTCCATCTTTCTCGTTTTTTCTTCGAGCGTGCTTCGAGGCACGATCGATCGAAGGTACCTGCCCTTTCCGATCCTGCTCTTGTCTCTTCTTTAGAGATCCTCTCCACGCCCAGATCATTACGAAACCCTTTCGAAGACGATAGAAATGTGCCGTTCGTCTTTGCCTCTTTCCAACTCACGTAGAGAGTAGAAACTTTGTATAAGCCGCGAACGAGGAGAGAACACCCATTCGGGAATAACGTTGCGTCACGCGAAACGCGTTCTTATTAATCCTCTACGAGCCGATCCTGGGCCACCCAAAACGATAACGAAAAAAGAAAAAAGAAAAAAAAACAAAAAAAAAAAAAAAAAAAAAAAGATAAATTCAAAAGGTTCATCTTCTTTCTCGCGTAACGAGCTATCTAATTAAACGAAATTTTACGATTATCTCGGTATAAAAAAATAATTTGATTAAATCTAAATTCGTACAAAATTACATTGAAAACTAACGTTTTAATCTATGATCCATCGTTAAAAATATTCAACGTGACATCTCGCTTTCTCACGTGACTCCCTCTCTTTTCTCACGTTTTATATTTCACCCTCCGCCTAACTCGCTCCCTTCAAAGGACAAAAAAAAAAAAAAAACCAAGAAAAGAAAAGAAAAAAAAGAAAAAGTAGAAAAATGAATAATTAAAAGAAAGAATATGGAAAAAAGGAGAGAAGAAAATAGAAGGATCTCATTTATTTCTCTCTCTCTCTCTCTCTCTCTCTCTCTCTCTCTCTCTCTCTCTCTCTCTCTCTCTCTCTCTCTCTCTCTCTCTCATGCAGCCTCTCGCATTTTATGACCCGTTTATCACGACGACACGGTGATTCTCATTCTCTCTA
>NC_060958.1:8741936-8756936 GCF_910589235.1 Vespa crabro | reverse complement strand
TAGTATTCCGTGATTATGATCAAATAATAATAATAATAATAATAATAATAATAATAATAATAATAATAATAATAATAATAATAATAATAATAATAGTGATACACTATCGAAAATTAAATACTATTGATTCGTTATTTGATTATTGGAACGATTAATTGGAGTTCGTCAAAATGAAAGAAATCCGATTGAAATAGAGAAACTATCGATAAATCATTTGTTTAATGATATAAATCGAAAAAAAAATCTTTTACGTATTATAATAATCATTATAATTCTTACGATATCGTTTAACGATAAGAAATATCGTCGAAGATAAAATATCAAATATTTTTACGTACGAAAATTTTTAAATATCTTTATCTATTAAGGGAATTAAGATTAAAGAGCAGGAAGAGAACGTGACGAAAAGGAGATCGATTTCATTTTCAGATCTCCAAGAATTGGGTCGGACGCATAAGGACGTCCAGTTATAGACCCGGAATCGTGAGGACGCGTGTGCACGATGCATAAATCGAGGGAACGAGCCTAATGTATGATGAAAAGGGGGAGAGAGTATAGTTTTGCGTGCGACCGCAGTTTCGTCGTGTCTTACTTTGTGGTTTACCCGATACGCCTATCTTATTTTTTTCCGTTTTCGGAACGCTTCGGGAAAAGATGGAGAAGGAGAAATCTTAGGGTACGAGGCGAGCCCGATATAATGTCCTTGGTGGGTAGATAATGAGCCAACGTTTGGGAAGGAGACTCTTCCTACTTGCTATTCGATCATTCTTCTTCTTCTCCTCCTCCTCCTCCTCCTCCTCCTCCTCCTCCTCCTCCTTCTCCTTCTCCTTCTCCTTCTCTTCCTCCTCGTCGTTTCGTGATATATACCATGAAAGCTATTATTTCTTTTCTCTTTTTAGAATCCGTACGAACAAAACAAAATCCGTGTAACATGTATTTTATGTGAAAATAATAATAATAATAATAATAATAATAAAATATAAAAAGAATTGAATAATATTTATTTACTTAATTCTCGAACATATCGTTATATTTATATATATATATATATATATATATATATATATATACATATATATAAATAATTAATAATAAATGAAACGATTCACCCGCACTTTAATGGTATAAGTTTCTTTGAAACTAACGATAAAACGAAAATTAGAATCGAGGAATTAGTCGAGTATAAATCCGATCATTGTTTAATATCAATCAGATCCGTTCAAAGTGTATATCGGCTAGATATGAAAGAAAGGAGAGAAAATCGGTAAGATCGCAAGAACGGCGAACCATTAAGTAAAAGCCGAGATCTCTTTCGAGTGTGTCTCTTTGCCAGCGACACGTAGAAACGACGATCGACGTCGTCCGTACCGCCGGAAGTACTGCCATAACTGCCTTCCGCTCGAGCTTCCCTCTCCTCTCCGCGCTCATGCTCGATCCCCTCAAGCAGAAGTCACGCCGGTAATTATCGAGGCATCGATGAGTTTGATCTTCCGTCGGGGCCTTCTCTTTTTTTCGGGACTCCCAATTCACGAGGAGAAGAACTATAGCTAACGGCGTGAATTTATATAGAAATAAAATCCCATACTAATGTACTCACGTAATCGTCCCGAAAGAGTTGAGCGTGCATCAGTGCCGTTTTCGCCTGTACCACAACCTGCGTTAATAGTTGCACGTCTCGCAATTGTTCGACGTCGGGATCACTATCGAAGTCTTCGGCGGCAAGACCACAGGGATTTACCCACTTTGGTGGCGAACTCAGCCGTCTGGCATTGACAGTCATTGTCGGAGCTCCGTTTACCGAGGCCACGAGCAAGGTGACTACAAGACTGCTTAACCCTGAAATAACATACAGGTTTTTTGTCATTTAGATATAATTATTAACGTTAATTTTAATATAATAATATCGTACGAATATTTTGAAATATTTAACGATCCTTATAAAGATAAACTTTCGAAATAATGAATCGTGAATCACGGCGAAATGAAAATTATTATCGTTTGCCACACCATATATGATTGCTCGAAAACTAATTCCTCTCTCTTCGATAATCATCAAATTTGACACGCGAATTTCAACAATTATGCCCCGGAGAATATGATCGAAGGAAGCTTCCGGGCGTCGGCCCTTTTCGAAATCTCTCTTTCGCGACTCAAATCGAAGGAGGGTGGTCATGTTTCGTCGATAGTAAGCGACCTAAATGGTAGATTTCGATCGGTCCCGTCTTATGATCATCCGGCAGTTTCGGAATCACCGTTGCTCGTCGAATTACGTCCCCGCGAATTCCTCGTCGCATTATTTCACGAGTTACGACCCTTGATGAGGGGCCTCGCCTCTCGGCGCGCGCAACGGTTCGTCGGATGGCGACGACGAGGACGAGGACGCTACTTGCGTTCTCTTCTCTTTCTCTCTCTCTCTCTCTTTCTCTCTCTCTCTCTCTCTCCCTCTTTTTCTTTCTATCTCTTTTTCTCTTTTAATGCTTCACGATTCGTGATCGAAAAGAATCGAGAGTTCGAAAGGTGCCCACCTCCAGTTCCAAGTCATTTACATCGTACGGTAATTTTATTTGGCGTAACGAGAAAACGTAATTACACTCGCTCGTGTTGCGTCCGCGAGCCGATAATTCTCATTTGCCGAGATAATTTTTCGAAATTATCCCTTTCTTTATTTCTCGAAGAAACGACTCTTAACGGTTCGCCGATCGTGCAGACACGCGGAAGGATTTAGGTAGGTAGGTAGGTAGGTAGGTAGGTAGGTAGGTAGGTAGGTAGGTAGGTAGGTAGGTAGGTAGGTAGATATTTTCTTTTTCCTATATTTTCTTTTCTTTTTCTCTTTTTTCTACTCTTTCTAATTTTTTTTTTTTTTTCTTTGCCCTCGACATTGAAATAAAACGTATATGTCTCTCTCGGCAACAGAATAAGTTTTTAATTTCCGATCGGACGGGAGTTTTACGCGCGGCCTTGAAAAACGTCCGTACGTACGAAATCAAAATTTAATATTACGTGGACTCGCACGATGCAGCGCGTGCACGTGAAGAAGAAAAATGATAGAGACAGAGGGGTAGAGAGAGAAAGAGAGAGAGAGAGAGAGAGAGAGAGAGAACGAGGAATCACATCATGCATATTAATGAGCGCCACTAAAAGTTCGAATCGTTTTCTTTCTGACGGACAGATATATCGATAATTCGTCGGTCAACTTAAATTTTTGTATTATAACACAAAAGTAGAACGACCGTGATGGCAAACTTATTTTTTCTTATTTACGGGTAGAGAAGAGAGGGAGGGAAGATAAGGACAGAGAAAAAATAAACATAAACTTGACAAGTATAAAAAAAAAAAAAAAAAAAAAAAAAAAAAAAAAAAAAAAAAAAAGATAAAAAGAAAAAAATGAAGATTCTGCGTTCGAACTGGGTGGTCGCGTGCCCAGGAAGTCAAAAGATTGCATTGGAATTTTTCTTATGACAGATAAGTCACACGGTTGGTTAGATAATTGAAGAAAGAACATCGCGATTTATATATATATATATATATATATATATATATATATATATATATATATGATCGACTTAATGCGCTGTGCCGAGAAAGTCACGTGAAATCGAATTCACGTTTTTCTACCGACACGTGCGCGCTTTTACTACGAAGGATTTATTTTAATCAAAGAATTCGAATGAAAAATAATAAGATCTATCTTTCGAAAAGTTCGAAGGATAACGGATCAAGATTCGATCGTTTTTCTTCTTCAATGGTTCATCGACGCGAAAAGGAGTCCAATTAACGTTCCGTAATGATGTCAGATAAAATCCATTAAATGTATTTATAGATGTCTGTATATATATATATATATATATATATATATATATGTACACAAACCTATTTCTTCGTCAACGTAAGAAAAAAGAAAAGAGAAAAAAGGAGAAGAGGAAGAAAAAAAAAGAAAAAAAAAAGAAAAGGAGATCGAATGATTCGACGAATGACGAAAAAAAAGTCTAAAGAAAAGACGGTGAAAAGTCTTGCAGTAGATCGATATATAACTTTCATTCTGAATATATTCCGAAAACTAAGTAAAGTTCTACTTGTCCTGTGATATTAACTCTTATAGAAAAGCTAAGAAACATGTGAAAAAGTGGCGACACACGGTTAACATGGTATTTTTATCGTCCGCAGGAGTAATTTCGCAGACCGCAAATCGTATATCCTTACTCGTAACGCGCATAAACGCATGTAAGTACATACGTATCTAAGTACGTCAATACGCATTTACGTAGTACTTTCTCTTGGTCTCTTTAATTGCGCCGCCTTTTTTCCTCGCGCGGTACGTTTAATCGAGTACGATTAGCGGCCATCCGTCGAACGATTAGCCAAATTAGTCACGGAGAGAAAGGGAACGAACGAAACGAAACGAAGCGAATGCAAGAATGCGACTTTCTGAGGAAAGCGAGTAATGGTAGGGGTGGAGGGGAAAGGAGGAGGACGAGGGGTAGGGGGGGGGGAAGAAGAAAAAGAAAAATAGAATAGGAAAAAAAAAAAAAAGAAAAGGAAAAGAAAAAGAAAGCAACAGAGAAAAGGAAAAGAAAAATGAAGAAGTGGAAGGACGTATTAAATCCGTGAAAAGTCGTGATTTCGTCGTTGACTGAAATATCTTTGCGAGAGTTAGAGAAAAGCGGTCTCTTTCCCTTTGGATCATCGGAGGCGATTCTCGGGGCCTACCTCAACGACGAACGCACGAACGACGGCGTTCCAACGAAATTCCAGAGAATCCGAGCTCTTCGAACGGAGAGACGGCCGCCGTCATCATCGTCGTAGTCGTAGTCGTCCTAGTCGTCGTAGCCGTAGTCGTCGTTCGTACACTTGCAGAGAGGACGGAGAGGGGAAAAAAAGTAAGGCGCGCAGAGAAGCGCATCATCTGTGCTCTTGGGTGCGCTCGCTTACTCGCTTACTCGCTCGCTCGCTCGCTCGCTCACTCGCACGCTCTTGCCGTGCGCCGGCAAGAAAGACGATGAAAAATGCGCTAATGGCGCACTGTCCTCGCATTGCTCGCGACAATTATACCCCATTAGAGCCGGCCCCGCGGCTCCCCCTTTTCCTACCACCGTTCTACGTCCATGCTCGTACTACCGCGCGTTGCGGTAGGTCGCGACGCGTACGCGCGAGAGCTTACAACGCAAAGCGCGAGACTCGCTCGAAATCGTGGCTCTCGAGACTCTTCGAGACCCTCAATGCACCTGTCCGACCTTCGAAGTATTTCCTGCCTTCCGATTTTTTTTTTCCGATCCCTCTCTTTCGCTTTCTTATTCTTTTTTCCTTTCTTCTTTTAATTATTATCCAGAAATTGTTATCTGATAAAAGCAACGATAGAATAAGATCATCGAATCCTTTTTTTTTATCTCTAATTTTCTTTTTCACACTTTAAATATTGCTCGTGATAATGTTAATTGTCGCCTTAATGAAAAAGAGTTCATTGATATATTAAAGATAGGTTTGAAAATGATTGTACTTTTGAAGGGGGGAAAAAAAAAGAAAGAGGAAAAAAAAAAAGAGAGAGAGAGAGAGAGAGAGAGAGAAAAAAAGAAAATAGTAATCCAATAGAGAGTGAAAGAGAAATAAATGGTTTGACGAGTCAAAAATGACTACCTGCCATTGGAAGAACCACCTGTGGGAGTCGCACGCGCTCAACAGGTGGGCTTCCGTGGCATCCACCTTCCCATTGAATCTAATTCCTTCTATCAAAATGCTCGAATGACCTACTTAACGTTTCATTCAATAGATTCAATTTATTCGTAGTACTCGATATCGTTTCGCGGTATCGTACCCTACAGCGTAACGCGAAATTTCATTTTCCAGCAGAGCGAAATTCGAAATGATCGATGTATATAGATAGAAGGTGTATATAGATCGTAAGGTGGACGATCGAGAGATCTAATCGATCAACTTCGATCGAGTATTCTCATGTTGTTCTCTTCTCTCTCTCTTTCTCCCTCCTTCCCTCTCTCTCTCTCTCTCTCTCTCTCTCTCGGTGTTATAAAGTAAGAACAGAAAAACAAAAAGGAAAGAACAAAAAAAAAAAGAAGAGAAAAAGAAAAAAATCATCAGAGTGACTAACGAATCATTGTCGATCGTTAAAGAATCGAAACTATTTGACGAAGTTGGCTGTACGAGCAAAGTATGTATCGATAAGAAGGACCATAACGAGGTGGATGACTAATGCGTTCATCGGCTTGCTCGAAAGTGACGTCAAGCGCGGCAGAGAGAGAGAGAGAGAGAGAGAGAGAGAGAGAAAGAGAGAGAGAGAGAAAGAGAGAGAGAGAGAAAGAGTCTCGAAGTAGACAGAGGACGCCACCGTGAATCGATCAGCCGTTATGTTTGCTCCTTCGATCCCGTCCATCCATTTCGTCGATCGCAATGGATGCATCACGAAGATCGAAGATCGAAGATCGAAGAAAGAAAGGTGTCACTAGAAAGGAGAAAGATGCGAACGGTTACGTAAGAGTGCCGCTCGAGCCGATGCATTCTTCGCGCGTGATCGATTCAAGCACGGTGCATCGTGCATCGAAGATGGGCTCGTGGTGAAATCTAGAAAGGGAAAACGTAGTAGAATGCCTTTTCGATCGTTGTCGGACAAGTTTATAATGTGATCGTTGAAATGTTCAAAAAGGGATTAGAGCTTGTCCCTTTTTCTCTTGTCTTTCTTCTTTTTAGTTATTTATTTATTTATTTATTCATTTATTTTTTCTTTTCTCTCTAATGCAAAATATAAAAGATCAAAGCTGAAAAAAGGAAATAAGAAAAAAGAAAAAAAGAAAAAGAGAGAAATGATTTTTGTAATGATCCCAAGTGTATATACGTGCTCACCTATCCGATTATGGTCAATAAATTATCCCGAAAGGATCAATTTTATATCGGTTGTTTACGACTGGCTATATCTTTTTCATTTATTGAAATGACTATTTACGATCCTTGTGTTTGTATCGTGTTGAATATCTAGGTGGTCCGAGGCGGGTAAACAACCGAAATTGCAACGCTATAACATAATCGTATGCAAGGGCATTCGCGTATCCCGATATATAGATTCGAAATCATTTCGAGGAAATCATCGTTACCGGATACGGACATATTTTTACGCCCGCTGACAGATAGAAGCCACTGCCGTACCCGCCGGATAGCTTTGTTTGCTGATTAAGAAATATCGTTTGCAATCATTCAACTATTATATTTGTTGCATTGTATTCATTTTAAAACCGGCTAAGATCTTTAACATACATAGTATAAAGAGATATGTCGACTCCTATTAACATAAGATAAGGAGAAAATTAATCCTCATAATAAACTTATCGAAGCGGACGTAATTGAGATCTTAAAGGATAATTATAATTCGATCTTTCTCGTTATCGCGAAAAGATTAATTAATAGTAAAAGGGATCGATAGTTCTCCTTCCATTGTAAATTAACCATCGAAATGATATTTATGAGATGAATATGATAAAGAGAAAAAAGATAAGGAATAAGAACGACGACGACGACGACGATGACAAAAAAAGAAAAGAAAAAAGAACGAAAGAAAGAAAGAAAGAAGAAAGAAAAGAAGAAAAAAAACACAAAAAAGAAACCCAAAAAAAGGGCAATTAAAAGAAAAGAAAGGAAACAATTTCGATAGAACACGAAATCGTAAATATCGACTTACTGAGCCACGTGGTCGTAGTGATGGATAACAAACATCGTCTCGATCGTACCCCCCGATCGTCGTCGCAAGAAGAGGAGGCGCGCGCTCGGCACACATCGGAATCACGTCGGAAGTGTCTCTGCGCGGAAACGTCGTCGTTCCCGCACGAGGAACAATGACAACAATTCCGGTAGCAGGCGCGAGCGCAACAAGTAGAGCGGCAAATTCGAGATGACGAAGAAGGATGATCGAGTAGACGCGATATCTGTCGATCGTTTCCCTCTTTTATGAATTCCTTCGTAGTTTTCATTTTCGTCATTGTCGTTGTCATTGTCGTTGTCATGGCAACACTTTGATCCTCACGATTCAACACCCTATGGGACGTAGTCCTCTGATCGCGAAGAAGAATAGCTTCCATCGTCATCTCTCTCGGTTCTCTCTCGATGCTGATCACTGTATCCTCCACGATCATGATCGCATCACACTTTAATAACACTCTCGTTGCTCGAGGGCACACACGCGCGTGTCGCGAGATCCGTACGCGTTAGACAGAGACAGATATATATATATACCTATGTATATATATATACCTATATGTGTATATATATATGTATATATATATATATATATATATATATATGTAGAAAGAGAGGGAGAGGATATGGATGACTCTCTTGCGGTTGTTAATGTCTCTTCGATATCAATCTTTTTCTTTTTCTTCGAAGAGCTTCCTCATAGATGATCTGTCGTTTTCGGATGAACACCGATCACCGATATGTATTTGTACACTTCTCGATGTATGCTTCTGTCACGCACTCCTTTCCTCAGCTATGTCGAAGTAGAAGAACGAAGTAGGAAGAAGAAGAAGAAAGCGTGCTCATGGAATCACAATCCGATCGGTACTGCTCCTGGCACACGCGATGCACTGATTCTTATACGAGGGGGGAGGGTGTGTGGGTCTCTTCGCGAGGGAGGGGGTGGGCACTGGACAAAGTGGCGGGGGTACTCTCAAGAAGAAAAAGAAGAAGAAGAAGAAGCAGAAGAAGAGGAAGAAGAAGAAGAAGAAGAAGAAGAAGAAGAAGAATCGGAAGGGTACATCGTTAAGGGTGGTCCTCCTTTCACTCCTCTCTCGATCCTCCTCTTTCTTTTCTTTCTTTCGTTCGTTCGTTCGTTCTCTTCCTCCCTCTCCTACTCTTGGTCGGTCACCGGGGGAAAGGTCGTACCCTACCGAGTGTCAGGAGGTGACTGAGGTCTTCGTCGTTCTCTCGTCCGGTCGAGCGTGTCGAGCGTATCACCTCTCGCCGCCTCCTGTGTGTCCGAGTTAAAGCACACGCCGGAGAGAGACAGAGACGAAGAGCGAAAAGGAAGGAAGAAGGAAGGTGTGTGTAGGTAGGTAGGTAGGTATAACACGCTGGAAGGACAGAGAGAGAAAGAGATAGAAAGAGTAGGAGAAGGCAGTCTCGCCGGACGACGGACTGGCACAGACAGGCAGCCGACCCAGGGGCAGGCAGCCTGTTCTTCCGTCGTATAGTAGGAGTGAACCTACGTAAGGGAATGGAAGTGGAAGGTGGACTTCTGTCTGTCCTCTTCTCTGTGCGTTGCCGCTGTGCTTCGTTCTTCGCTCCTCGTTGTGTATATCCGTGCTGAGTTCCTTCTCTCTCTTTCTCCTACACGTGTTTCTTTCTCTTTTTCTTTCTCTTTCTCTCTCTCTCTCTCTCTCTCTCTCTCTCTCTATCTATCTATCTATCTATCTTTTTCCCTTTCTCTTTCTTTCTCTCTTTCTTTCTTTCTCTTTCACTCTGTGCGTCCCGAGTGTATGACTGTAAGTGTATGGTACTAGCCGCTCGCTCGACCGGTGCCTATATACGATTGTAAAGGCAACGAAGCACGTGGCCCGCATCTCACCCCGCTTTCGGTCAATCACGACGCAACTCCCACCACCATTCTGTCTGTCTGTTTGTCTCTCTCTCTCTCTCTCTCTCTCTCTCCCTCCCTCTTTCTCTTCCTATCTCTCAGTCACTCACTCACTGCTCCTTGGCCCTTCCCCACTTACTATCAAGTAATAAGATGTAAGAAAAAACCCGTCATTTTATCTCTTCTTTGCTTCTTTACACTCTTCTCTTCACTTCTTCGTCTTCTGCCTGCCTCCTCTGTCATCTCCTTCTATCATCTCCTCCTTTTCACCTTCTCCTCCTCCTCCTCCTCCTCCTCCTCCTCCTCTTCCTCCTTCTCCTTCTCTTCCTCCTTCTCCTTCTTCTCTTCCTCCTCCTTCTCCCCCTTCCTTTCCTCTTCTACGTCACCTTTCTCCTTCCACCCGTCCGATCCAGTAGAATCTTTTCCCTCCATCCTCCGCACGGGCCACCACTCGTGCTTCGTTACTCCACGACTCATTCATAACTAGCCGTGGCGCGAACCGCACAACCACCCCACTCCAACTGGCTTACCCCCACTCTAACGGCGCCCGTAGTAGGAGTCCGAACGTCCACCGGTTAAAGCACGATGCCGACTCATGATCGAGCCGTCGTGGAATATCAACGTCCCGGTCATATTCCTTTTATTCTTAATGCAAAGATATATTTTTATAAAGGAACAATTCTTCTTTTTCTTTTTTTTTTTTTTCTTTTTTTCCTTTTTTGCCCTTGCTATAACTTTTCCTTTAGGTTTTCACACCATGTCCATATCTCATTTATCCTTTCAAATCGATGAGTCAAGTTTTGTTACGAGAATACGAACAACTTTTCTTCCTACTTCCTTGTTTCGTAGTTCCTTCCTTAGCTCTTCTAAACGTCATTATGTTATTGCATAAGGGAAAACTCTGACGATGATAATGATGATGATGATGATGATGATGATGATGATGATGATGATGACACACACCTGCCGCCTAGCTCGAAATTACAACACGTTTCTTATACCTGTATATCTTTCTCTTTTTAATTCACACGTCGTGAATCAGTCCGTTCTCTCTCTCTCTCTCTCTCTCTCTCTTCCTTTTTGGAGGAAACTCCGATCTTCGAAGAAGACATTAATTAATTATTTATTTTTCTTCTTTCCAATGAAAACTCGATCGTTTGATGAACCTAGATGACGAAGATGATTAAAAAAAAAAAAAAAAAAAAAAAAAAAAAAACAGAAAAAAAACTTGACTTTGTCTGGTATACATAGCAATGTGCGCACGTGCTCCGTGTGGCTCCTCGTAAGTAAGTAAGTACGTATGTTTCCTTGCGTTAGACATAACACCGACGTACGACGCTAATAATAGTGACGATGACGATAATAGTAATAATTAACGCGTCTCGGGCACTCGATGCGCTCGATGGTGTCGATTCGTTCTCTAGTCGTCGTCGTCGTCGTCGTCGTCGTTATTGGAAGATTAATTGCATGCAAGTCTTTATGGTAATAACGAGCATACGCGACAGAAACCACAATTAAAATGGCAATGACAATGATGATGATGATGATGTTGATGATAATGATAATGATGATGATGACAACGACAACGACAACGACAACGACAACGACGATGACGATCAATACCGTTTACGCCAATTCGTTCGTAATGCGAAAAAAAGCAAGCTAATAGTAACCTTTTCATTATCCTCCAAGAGCGTAACGTTATTAAGATTGCGTAATTTCGAGCGCGTTTCTTAAGAACGGCAGCGACTTTAAATGAATTCATGAATTTCTTTTTTCTCCTTTTTTTTTTTTTTTTTTTTTTTTTACACCGATCGTCCTCCATCGATACAACCGATCATTAACGTTTTCGTTTCGCAAAGATAATATTATATTATATCGAACAAACGTAATCGTTAATTATCAATGACGGAAAATTACACAATCAACATCATTTATATGCCAGGGATTTTCTAGTTAGATAAATAGATGGATAATAATTAGATAGATTTTCATTCATAAAAATTCATCGATAATTTCGAGCATTAATAGAAAAAAAAAAAAAAAAAAAAAAAAAAGAAAAAGAAAAAAAAGATATCCCCTCCTCATACAACTCTGATGAATGTCTTCGATCGTTTGAAGATCATCGAGTCATTGTTTTTTTTTTTTTCTATTTTTTTTTTTTTTTTTTTTTTTTTTAATGCAAATCTTACAAGTATATACTCTATAGCACTTTGAAAATCTCTCATCAGGAGTGATCATCGTTGACTACTTCGAAACCCACCCTTCCCCCACCACTACCATCACCACCACTGTTCCTTTCCCGATCCCTTCTCTCGTTTTCTCCTCCTCTCGTACTACACGATGACGTTCCCTTTCATTGCCTCCACCCCACCCCCTCCCCGCCGCTTCTCACGTACCTCTATCGGCAAGTTTCAGGAGGAGAACGGCGATTCATCGAAGTCGCACGACGAGACGAGACACGAGCCTTCCCTTCCTTCCGTCTTAACTAAGTACTTACTTCCGAAAGGAACCAACGGATGGAAATTTTTTGTGGCGCCGGTGACTCGGCGGAAGAAATACTTCGGAGATAAAGTCTTGATTTTCTGGCGGTTTACCACGAGCCAAACGTATATACGTATAACGTGTGTCCTATGTATGACGTACGTGTATACATCGCCATGATAACCCGCCTGCACGGATAGATTACAAATGAACGATGAAGAATTAAAGCGTGCCGCTCGTTACGTTTTTTCGCCTTTCGTCGTCGTTCCTTTTATAATTTATGACTTTCAAAATTTGAAAATTTTAAGAACAAAACGACGCATGTACAAATCATTCTATGAAATAAATCGAAATTATGAACGAACCTTCTAAGTTCATCTAGATCATCTATGGTACGTTTTTTTTTTCAAGGATCACGTAAAGATTTTGTTAAAGAAAAAAAAAAAAAAAACAGAGAGAAAAAAACTCTACGATATTATTTAATTATTATAAGAGAGAGAGAGAGAGAGAGAGATAATATTGATTTGTAAAATTAATTAAAACAAAATAATATTCTAATTAATATAATAAAAGTTAGTACGAAACGTAGATATGATCTATCTATTGAAATATTAAGATATAAGAAATGTAGAAGAGAGTGTGATCTTTAAAGAGAAAAGGAGATTAAATTTGCGACTGAATTACATCAGCTTTCATCTAACAGGAAGCAACGCCTGTTGATTTCGTCACGAAGAAGTAACGGGTTTTTGGATTTCGATGTCGCTACGATTGCAACAAACGACGCAATACGACGCAATACGTTCGATTGTCATCGATTTTTTATCGACGATCTTTCGAGTATCTCGAATTCATTTCTTCCTTAAAATTTTGCGAACTAACAACGGCTCCTCTCTTTCTCTTACAAAAGTCGTGCGATCCTGATTTACGAATATGTGGGCGAATCGCGAGACAATTCTCTTTCTTCTTTTCTATATGATCGAAGATCTTTGCAATGACGTACAAAAATTTTCGTAACAGTTACATCATGATGGAAAAGAAATTACGAAATGATTTCAAATGATGAATATCACATTGACTTAACTAATTTGGTTATACGTTTCGATATGTCACGATTATTTTTCCTTTTTCTTTTTTTTTTTTCTGGGTCAAGTTCACCAGAAATATACGAGAATGAGAATAAAAAAATTCACCTGTCTCTTTCTTTACCGATGTTACGAGCGCGTACGAATCTTGCGATTAAATACAATGTAAGTTTTTAAAGAAAGAAGGAAAAGAAAAATAACTAAATAAATAAAGAACTAAATCGACAAAAGGATATTACAATTTGTAAGCATTATTTTTCAGATTCCTAAGAGATTTTATACGAAATTGGATTCTCATGCGTCAATTGTGATTCACACCGAGACAATCTCACCTTCTTTCTTATTTTTATAATCTCTTTGTCTCATCCCTTATAAAATATAAAATATCAAATACAATTATAAAATATGCAAGTAACCATTACTTAAAAAAGAAAATAAAAGACATAATTTCATTACTCAAACGTCGGACCTTGTAACGCTAGAATCTTATCTTCTTTAAATAAAAATTTCATTAATCCTTTGTGTTCACATTATTAAAAAAAAAAAAAAAAAAAAAAAAAAAAATATATATATATACATATATATTGCTTACCGTTACGTTTCCGTGTTCAGTCTCGACAGAAAATTCACAAGGATATACTTTATTACTTTTAATTGTAATCTTAATTAATTTAATTGGTCATAAATAAATGTATTACATTAGGGTATTTCAATCGGATTACGAAAAATGATTAGATAGTAAAAGGATCGGGGTAAAGTTTTCAAGTTAATCGTGTGTTATGGTTACCGAGGTTTTGAAAAAGGTCATCGAGGAAGATTTTGTGCAGGTAGAACACAAAAAGGAAAAAAGAAAGGACACGGAAATACGATGAAGGTTGACAGATTTACGAGTGTTTTCTTTCTAAGTTAAACGTCCTCTTTATTACTCGACATTCGCAAGGCTATGTTGACAAAAGTAATCGACTCATACTGTCACATCCTAACTCGACATAAAAAATAATAAAATATTTGAATACAATTGTTTGACAACATATATTCGTGTTATATCATTAAACCGTTGTTTTAATCCTATTACGAACTAATTCGTTGTTTTTGACTGTTATTATTATTATTAACATTTTATGTGGACCGGAAAGTAATGTCGTTTCTGCGCATGTCGATATTTGATTGTGATTAAAAATAAAAACTTGTTAAAAATGTATTCGTTTGAATTTAATTTAAGAAAGCGACATTACATTCCGGTCCACCTAATATTATTATTATTATGATTATAATAATAATAATAATAATAATAATAATTATTATTATTATTGTTGTTGTTGTTGTCGTTATTGTTGTCATTATCATCATCGCCGTCGTTATCCGTTGTTATTGTTGTTGTTGTTGTTGTTGTTGTTGTTGTTGTTGTTATTATTATTATTATTATTCTTATAAATATCAGTATAATATTTTCATGATAATAATTCGATCACGTGTCAAGCGTTCCTGACATAACGCGTTCTCGCTTAAAACATAACAAACCAATCGGTGCGCGACTATCTGCGAAAAAAAAAGGATAAAAAAAAAAAAGAAAAGAAAAGAAAAGAAAAAGAAAAAAGATAAAGAAAAATTAATAGCACTTAATTTTCCACGGTAAGATTCTTCGGACGAATCACGTGGAACATGGACGCTGATAAAGAAGAACTTGAAACTTGATCGTGTCACGTTGCGTCAAAGCCAAAGGAAGAAAAAAAAAATAATAATAGGATGGTCAACAATCGAATCAGAGCAAATTATATGCTACGAAAAATATTCCCTTCGATTATTCTTTTATTTCTTTTTTTTTACTCTCTTTCTACGCCATAACAAATAGAAAATCATTGT